>NC_133212.1:21673587-21813587 GCF_958299795.1 Porites lutea
GTGTAGATTTTGTGATAATCGATGCAAGAGAAATAATTACCCGAACGATGTAAGGCAGTGAGGGGTGTGTTCTGATCTTTTTTAAACTCGTGTAATGGGTAACGTTTGCTGTCCAAATGAATAACATTGAGTATCTCTGTCTTTAAATGGCGCAGGTGCAAAATGCTGTGAGAAATTTCTATTGGGAAAAGATCTTTACTTGCGGCCCATTCTATTAACAGTTTTAATACTCGCTATTGGGCATCTGGCAATATTCACTCATACTCTAGCGATCTTTTGGCAGTGTCAGAAAGGGAATCCTAACGCAAAAAAAATAAAAAAAATAAGATACTCTTGCAGATTTAATAAGATGATGGAAAATATTTTCAATGAGTGTGTCTATCATTTTATCACTTGATCAATTTTCACCAAAAGAAACATCTAGGTGATTGTGACAGGAGTTTTCATAACGGTCAAATGTGTTCTGTTTACGCAGTCAAGTTTAAATTTACCAATGCTAAGCAAGAAACTGTTTTCGTAATTTAAAGAATTCAATCCGAATGTCACAGGTGGCCGAAGCTTCTAGGAGCCTTCAACATGAATATGACATTGGTAACGATCGTGCATGTGGGATATCACCCTTAACAGATTTAATTCTGATAAATTTTCCTTATTCCCTTTAGAAGTTAAAATTGATCTGATGTAACGTAAACAAGTAATAACGCGTAGAACGTAAATAACTTACTAATGAAAACTAAATAAGTCAAACAAAACAACGTGAGAATTTTGGAGCGTCGTTTAAGTTTCCTGCATGGGGTAACAGCTTGTAATGCATTACTAAGGCCCGGTTCAGACGCCGATCTTTTCACGAGCCGAACCTAAAACATTGAATTAAGTACATGAAAAGTTCGACGTCTGAATCAATTAGGAGCGCCTATTTCAATTTGGAACCCTTACGGCTCAGCCGTTTTTTACGCCTAGCCCAGCCGGGAATTTTTCGACTGTGGAACGGTTTTGGAAGGCTTTGATTCAGGCGCCGAACTTTTCATGTACCAAACCTAATGCATAAATTATAATAACGTATTTTGTAAGCGGTTTGACAAAAATGACATTTTTCTCCATTTGAACTTAGTTCGGCTAGAATTAAGATCGGGCATCGGAATCAGGCGGTCTAAATAGTTTGGGTCGGCCTTAATTCGAATTAGGTTCGGATCATGAAAAGTTCGGCGTCTGAACCGGGCCTAATAATTGATTAACTACTTAGGTCAGAACGATCTGGTAACTTAAAACGAGACGTCTTCATTTCAGACCATGAAGCTCGACAAAAAGACATTTATAACGTAAGAGTGCTGATAACATTACCAGTCAAACCTAATATTATTCTAGTAAGTGTATTTTATTCACAAGTCCTAACCTACTGAAGAAGGGGGGGGGGGGGGGGGCGAAGGGCGGAGATCCAAAGATGCCTGTTAAAGAAATGTTACTAGCAACTACAACGTCTCTTAGTTTATTCACGGTTTGTTGGATCTAGTTGTTGGTTGGGAAGGGAAGGCCTTTTTTGCAGTTTTGAGTGATCACAATTTGGTGTCCATAGACTCGTGTTCAAAGTTCTGCTGTGTGTAACTGGGATCAGTTGGTAATGTTCTTGGTTCTATCAAATCAATAGTAACCGTATCTTGTCCCTTTTGGCTTTTCCTGTCCATCCTATCTAAAACCCGACGTCTAGAGCACAATGTAATTAACGATTGTCTAAATTAAGGGATTTTCAATGCGTAGATGATTGGATTGACAAAGGAGCTGGAATAGGTAAGAATATAGAAACAATGAAAAATTATAGGAACAGAGACCATATGTGCCGCCGTCATATTTAGAATAATGGCGTGAGGAAGCCAGGAGGACACAGCGGCAGCAGACACAACTAGCAAGGTCTTTGTCAGGCGTCGGGCTTGGCGCGCACTGTTTTGCTGATGAATAGCATTCATTGGCGCATTGTTTCTCTGTTGAAACTTCCACCAAATACCAATATTGCAGCAACATAAAACAAGCCAAAAAATCGAAATTAATATTGTCGTAAGATAAACACCTGTTTTTGTTGGGAGTAAGTCTCTAACTAGTTTGAAGAATGCACTACTTAGAAAAGCCAGTGTACAAATTAGTTTACAATTGATATTTTTTCAGAACAGCAGTTTTGTGGAAGTTATTCGACATTAGATTCTCATACAAACACTGTAATTTCTCACACATTTGCCTACTCGTCAAGATGGCGTCGAAAACCGTGACAAGGTCTATTATTACAATTATTAAAATAGCCTTATCCGTAATTTTTACTGTGTTAAATAAAATAATAATAATAATCATTAATAAAATTATATTAATAGCGCTTATAAAAACATTTCTAAGCGCTTTACATAAGTTTAAAAATACAACAAATATCCTAATTTACAGACGAGTATAAATGTAGAAATTTAAGCTAATTACAAGAGAGAAAATTGAAAAATCAAATGGCTACAACTCAAAAGCAAGCTTAACAAGGTGCGTCGATAAACTATCAGACAAACGCACAATTCCCAGGCGGCTGAATTGCTGGTAACTCATGTCACCATAAAGGCGCCTGCAGCAACCCCCTGAGACCATAATTTATCATGTTGTATCTAACAGGTTTGAGGTTTAACGGAGCAAAAAAAAAAAAGGAGCGCTGGGATCTTGCGGGCTTATAAGTCTCTGAAGTTCTTGTAAATGACATGGCGCAGAATCGTTTAAACATTTAGATGTTCTAGCGTTAACTTGACCTTAATACTATTCCAGATTCTATAGCCAGCCTTTGCAGCTCCTGAAGCACGGGACGGTATAATGTACTCGTATGCAAATGCTAATAGGCAAAATTCCCGCTATTGTTTGAGCTCATTTAGCATTAGAAGTATGCTCGTAGCGTGTGAAGATCGATGATTGACTCGGGCCTAACAATGTGAAAACCACACTTTCCTTCGTTTGATTCCCTCCGTCAGTGATTCAACAATCCGTTCGTGAAATAAATTGTCAATACATTAACAAAATTGAACCTCGAATCAATACTCAATTGTTGACTGGGTTATTAAATAAAACGTTACCTGTATTTCTCAGGATAAAGAAGTTTCATAGACCGCAATGCACGAGTGGGTAAGCCGAGTTACCGCGACCCTGCGGCGATGTGATCGAAGAAAGCGCAGTTCCATAACGTCGGTAATGGGGGACAATTCTGTTGACCTCTTGCATGATTAATTTTGAATGACTTGATATTTCATTTGCACTGAAACCCTGATAGTCAAACTCGAAAATTTCTGCTCGGAAAGCTCCAGACGTCCGAATCCCATTGTCCGCCATGATTTTTTTTTACCGAGGAAGAGCTGGTGCTTAGTATTCCTTATATGGCAAAGCTTCACTCGTTTGTTTTGATTGTTCTTATGTCCTGTGAATAGATTATGCGTCTATCAAATGCACGGGAATAACACCCTTCGGGGCAAGCGCTAGCTCTACCCTGGCTGGCTGCCTGTTTGTTTTTTCCTTACTTTATTGCTAATACAGTGAAACCTGTATTAAGCGGACACCCTCTATTAAGCGGACAGTAGCCGAAGTCCCCAAATTTATTTCCCTTATTTACTTTAAGTGAAACCTTTATTTAGCGGACACCTCTATTAAGCGGACGCGGACACCTAAAAAGTCCCTGAAATGGTCATTTCTATCGTTGCCACCCTGTATAAGCGGACGCTTGTAATTAAATGCCACCACCCAACATGCCAAACACCGGGAATGCGAAAGATTACCTCGAATTGCCACCCACAAATTTTTCAATTTTACATTAAAAAACCTGACTTGACGAACTCATTTGATTAGTTTCACAGTACAGGATTGTTTTCTATTTCGTTTTGTTTGTATGGAGTTTGTTCCACTCATCTGATTTCTTCAAATTTGAGTTGCAATCTTTGTTTAAGGTACTATGATCAATTGGTCTACTTTGATAAAGAAATTAATGCAAACGTACATCGTCATAGTCTCTGGGAGTATTCTAAACGTTTCCACTGTTCATTTGAATGGCATTTGACACCTCACATGACGTTATCTATTGAAACCCGCATTAGGCGGACACCCTATATTAAGCGGACACTACAGCCTTCCCCGAGGGTGTTCGCTTAATACAGGTTTCACTGTAGTTCTAAGTGAAAGACCGTGGCACGGTTTACATTATAGGAAATTTCGAGAACGGACCTCTGGAGCTAGGGTTGAAGCAAGCACAAGAACCAAAACCAAAGCCAAAGCATTTTGAAAAAAATGATCAAAGAAGACGAAGACGAAATCTGAATCCGTAAACGCTTGTATGCATAATTCTTACATTTTTTAATTAGCAATTTACAGGAGCCGATTCCTGCAATTAATGAAAGTGTCAGTGAACTTTGTAGTACAGTATATAGTTGCAACTTCTGATCACAATTTGGGGTCCATAGATTCGTGTTCAAAGTTCTGCTGTGTGTCTTACGAATTGGTTGATGATGTTCTTGACTCTACCACCGTATTCAACTCAATAGTAACCGTATCTCTTCCCTCTTTGCCTTCCCTGTCCATCCCGTCTACATCCGACATCTTGAACACACTGTAATTAACGACTGTCTAAATTCAGGGATTTTTAACGCGTAAATTATTGGGTTGACAAAGGAGTTGGAATAGGTAAGAATGTGAAGATAAAGAAAAGTTGTTACAGGTACAGAGACCATGTGTGCCGCCGTCAAATTTAGAATAATGGCGTGAGGAAGCCAGAAGAACACAGCAGCAGACACAAAAAAGCTAGGTCTTTGTCAGGCGTCGGGTTTGGCAGGTTCTGTTTTGCTGACGAATAGCATCGCTTGGTGCATTTTTTCCTCTTTTGAAACTTCCAATAAATACCTACATTATAGCAACATAAGACGAGCAAAAAAATGAAATTAATATTGCATTATAGAAGAACCTGTTTTTGTCTCTAATGAGTTCGAAGAATACGCTAACAAGAAAAGCCAGGGTCCAAATTAAAGTAATGACAATGGCATATGCTCTCCTCGACAGTGTTGGATGTTTTTAGTGGCCAGTAGATGGGGTAAAATCGTTCACAAGATATAAACACTGCAGAAATTAAAGAGGCCTACAAGAAAATGAGATCAAACCAAAGGAAAAAAATCTCCAGCGGTTCCAGAGCATCTCGGTCTCCTTAGTGGTGGCCGAAAACCAACTCGCAAGTAAACGAACAAACTATGATGCAGCTCCAAGCATCATATCAGCGAACGCCATATTTATAACTAGAAGCAAACTTTTCTTACGGAGCTTGTTTTTCAGTGTGAAGAGAACAATTGCGAGCAAGGTTCCCCCGACAGTTAAGACAGCGTCAATCACGATAGTGCTGCAGATTGCTGTTTCGTCTGTTCTGGAAGGAAACTTCATCGTAGATGACGCCGGTGAGGTATTGGTAAAGCCGGCCGAAGTTGATATATTTTCATATTTAAAAGACGAATTCATCAGATGGTGTATCAGCAGATTTTGTGACAAACGATGCACAATAAATTACCCACAAATCTAATTCTTTCTTGGATGGCTTGTAATCACTTGCCTTAAAGTCGGTGAGGTTTGTAATTTATTTCGGGGTTTGTTTACCTTTACTCAACATGCTATTTATACCGTTCGCTATCGCTCGGGGCAGCTGGAGAGCGCTTTGGGAGATTTTTTTATGCTACTATAACAAAAAATTAAAAACTAAAATTAACAATCAGTAATTTCAAGATCGAAATCTTACTAGCCATAACTCTTTTACCGAGGAAGAGCTGGTTCTTAGTATTCCTTATATGGCAAAGCTTCTATCTAACGAAATAGACCTCTTTCTTTAGCTCGTATGTTTTGTTCTCAGGGGAAATTGCCATTTTGTCTTTTTATATGCAAGGGAATTACACCGATCGGGGCAAGCCGTTGCTCTACCCTAACTGGGTACCTTTTTTGCCTTACTTTATCGCTAATAGTCAGCTGAATAGTTCTAAGCGAGGGACCGTGAACACGGGTTATTACCTCCTGGGGAATTTCGAGAACGGACCGCCCTGGGTTAAAGCAAGCACAAGATCAGAACCAAAACAAAAGCCAAAGCATTAATTATCGAAAGAGGGAAAGCTCGAGAAGGCAAATCCATATGCGCGGTGATGGAAGTGAAGTGTTGTTGCTGTTGTTGGATCTCACGGTAGTTGATATATTGCTTTTTTTTATGCGAATTGAATCAGTTGTTGTTTTTGATTGCAATTTATTAATTACGCAGACGTTGAGACTTGGAAAAAAAAAGGTAATAGACTTGCAAAGGTCAGCGCGAAATGTAGCTGATAACCGGCTGCTTGAAGAAAATTTACCGTGAAAGGTTTTGTTTAATTTAAATCTTGCTTTTCGTTGCGTGTGATCCAAAAAATATACAGATTTCGAAGGGCGTTAAGGCCTCGGTGGATAACACCCTCCGAGTTCTAGGTAATTCTTTAGATCATACGAAAGCCGAATCCAGTGATTGCTAAATATTAAAGCGATGTGTTCCTTTTTATGTTTGTATTACTGACGTACTCAGAGCTTTTAAAATTCTTAAATGCATGGAAGAACCGATTTTCCAGTTCACCAATAATGGCCAATTTTCTTTTGGTAACTCGCTATTTCTTTTGAGGAGTACTTTTTGAAACAAAAAGTTCAAAATATGTTGAAAACAAGCATTATTTGTCTGTTTGTTATTATAATTAATATTATCGTTTATCTTAGACAAAGATGAATTGTAATCGTTACATTTCGCACATGAAAACGATTGTCTTGATACACATCATCCGTTATTAGTGCTATACAAAACTAGTTTATTTTCCCATTAGGATTACAAGTTTCGTTTTTCAAAGCTACGTCAAAGATTATTGCATTCCACTTATAAACTTGAATTATTCAACTATAAATTTCTAATTATGTTCAATCTGCAGACGAACTCCTTATGTTTTCAAGTGCAGCCTACAAGAGCCGACATGTGACATAGATCATTATTCACTCAGCGTCAAATTCAATTTAGACAACTTTCTTTTGGATGCACACTCTTTTTATTTCGTCCTTGCACGCCAGAGCTGTAGGGCGTGTCTCGGGGTTGCCGTCCCAGCACTGCATCATTAAGTTCTTCCACGGAGGTTTGTCGGAGCTACTCTTGTGCACTGGGCGATTACCATCTTTCAACCAAACAAAAAATTCTTGAACCGTACCAGGCCATTGATAGGCTCGCTGTCCGTACCACATCTCCCACAAGACTATTCCCAGGCTGTAGATGTCTGCTTTCTCGTCATATTTCTGGGAATCAAACACTTCGGGTGCCATATAAAAATACGTTCCAGCGACAGTGTCTGTAATCACTTCTACCGGCTTGGCTAGTCCAGCAATCTTAGTTAACTTTTCTTCAGATAGCTTTAATACAAATGAGAACATTTATTTGTACTTCAATAATAATAATAATTATCATAATTATAACAATAATTAAAATTTGTATGGTACAAGATTAAGAGGGATATAGCCAGTGAGAAGAGGAAGGATTTAAGTTTAAACAAGAATGTTCTCCAAACCAGCTACTGTGATAGATTTTTTCCGCTTTATAGTGTTTTATATAACACTAGTATCTCAATGCTTTTTTTTCTAACTCTAGGTCTGTTTGCAGGATATTATATATAAATACAATTGAAATCACCTAATGCCTCACCTCAAAGGTAATATCGTCGGCCCCAATAATAGTCTAATCTTAATCTTATCTCCGTAAAAAATGTGATTATTTCATTCTTCTTCAGAGACCACTCACGTATCATTGTACACGGGAACAGGCGCTGTGTGGCTAGTCAAAGTAGTAATCCGAAAACAGAACTGACATGTGTTAACCGCTCTCCCACCACCCCCCCTACCCCCACCACCACCAAAAAAAAACCAAAACAAAACAAAAAACAGATCTTAGAACAATCAAGGGGTCCTATTTTTCTAGATCAGTTACCTAGCAAGGTACGTGCAAAGACTAAATATAATAATAAAAATAATAATAATAATAATAATAATAATAATAATAATAATAATAATGGAAACTTTATTTCTGTTTTTGAATGTACAATTGTAAATCTCGCTACGTATAGGCAGTTTACAAATGCAGCTTGAGATTGGATTATTAAAAAGGAAAAAAAAACAACAAAAACACAAGAAAACAAAACAAAAGCAAAAAAAACCAAAAGATGTAAAATGTTGCTCTAATGGCTATTTTTATCATTTTCTTGATTATATAATAATAATAATAATAATAATAATAATAATAATAATAATAATAATAATAATAATAATAATAATAATAATAATAATAATATAATAACATAAAAGTATAGTTCATACCAAAATGTTTTCAGGCTTGAGGTCCCTGTGCACAACTTTCAGCGCATGTATGAAAGCCAAACCATCGGTGATCTCTCTTGCCCACTGGAACTTTAATCGGACAAACTGTTTTTTGGATCTGGTAGGGACTGACTTCTTGTTCTCGTCTTTAAAGATATAGTCTGCCAGGCTTCCAATGCATTTTTCGAAGCCCAAGACTACATAATTTTGGCGAAGTGATATGCCATAAAACTGCAAAATGTGACGGTGGTCGTTTAACTTCCTAATCAAAGGAAAGATAAACTTTCTTCTCAGCAAGGGTTTTGTTTTAAACATTTCATGGCTTCGAAATTCCAAACAGACTGTTACGTTAATTGATTTTACCATCATTTTTAATTCATAGCATTTTAATTTTTTCAGCAAGTTTCTTACTGTTATCTAACTCGTGTAAGTTGCGTTATTGTAAGTAGTTTTTCAAGGAAATCCAACCTTTTTTTAGCACCTGTCACTGTAATGTCCTGGACTGGCCGTATGATACTCAGACCTACCGTAGAAATTTCAATACAGATCGAGGGAGAGCTCTCAGTAGAGCGGGCGGAGCTTATTTAGACTCTTAAACTCATTTATAATTCAAAAGGAAAAGGAAAGAGCCAAGTCGGGAGAGTGAGGCATTTCCCCCAAAGAGCTAAACAATGGAAGGAGAAAGAGAAAATCGTAGTTCCCGACCCTTGTCCCTCGTATTCCGAAAACTGTCCAGCTCGCTTCCCAGCTGATAACCCTCACGTCTCAAGATAAGAGGGGATATCACCGTAAAGGGAGAGGGGGGTGGCTTTTTTTGGATTAAATAACTTCAAAACGGTGGGTTATTAGACAGATGAAGACCAAGACCAAATTTACGGTATTTCCAACAAAGAGTGAAACGTCAGAAAGCCCTTATTTTGCATTAACCAGTTTGAAGGAAATTCAGACTCTTGTTCTCTTACCTCAAAAGTTCAATATCGTCCATGATTTCGCTGGCGTTTTCAGCATTGAGCTCTTTTTTGCACACCTTCAATTCCACAGTTTTGCTTCCCTCCTCTTTTGTCATATTTTCTTGGTAAACACCACCAAATGTACCGCTGCCAATGGGGAAAGAAATGTCTCCTTTCCAACTTATTCGCAAGGGGAATATTTCTGTTACACCTAACACTGCATAAAGGCCTCTCATGCGACACCCGTCTTTATATATCTTCCAATAAACATTTTTTACCTCTTCCAAAGAGCGCTCCTTATTTTTAACCTGTAGAAGTTGCTTCTTTTTCACAGGGATTAACGTGGAGAAATAAGCGCCAACCTTGACAAGGTATTGCTTTACAGGTCTCAATTGCAATTTTACGAAGTTTTGAAGCACATTTCTATTTTTAACAGCGGTGAGAAAGTTCTTGGAATGGGTTGACATAAACGCTTCCTTTCCGTTTTGAAATTCACTTTTCTCCCATCGTGTCCTTAATCTTTCAATAACGTTTAACGAAAGGCTAAACGCAGGATAAACAGCAAAAACCAGTCGAATGGCAAGTGAAGGAATAGGGATGAGCCAGGCAATTACAGCAAAGAATGCGTAAATACCCCCAATAATGAGTCCTTGACGGCTGCCGCTTTTGGCCTTCTTGAAGTGGCGGTACCAAGGACTGTTTCTCTTTTCACCCTCATTATCATCCGGGACATCTGGAAGACACTTTAAGTGGTCTTCAGGTTGACTGAAGTACTTCTTCAGCTCTTCATGAACAAAATCTTCAGCTGTTGGCAAAAACATGCCCTCTTCGAACCAAGACTGTAATGTTTCCTGTAAACGGCTTTGGAATGCCCTTTCGATGTTTCGTTTCGTCTCCTCCCAGTCCCTGTCTTCCTGTGGAACCTCCTCTTCAGTCCACGAGGTGAAACGGAATTGAACGTCATCAGAAGAGAGATATTCGCACGCTCGATTCAAAGCTTCAAGCTCAAAGTTCTCGAAATGTTTATAGAGTCCTTTCATTATTTCATCTTTATGGCTTTTAATATACTCCAAGGCGTCATTGATCTGTTTTATTTCCTCTGTGACGTTTTCAAGTTTCGAGGAAAAAGTTTTGAGGGAAGTCTTTGCTTCAGCAATCATCACGGAAAGTACGTCATTAAGCCACCTAAACAAAGGAAAAGATGAAAATGATTCAGAAGCGATTTTAACATTAAGCCGCCTTTTTGTTACTGATACCTGGAACACGTTCTTTCTTTCCCATTCAAGCTTAGTATTCGGTGCGTATACGTACAAACAACACTTAGTTGTCTTAGTTGAATTAAAAAAAAAATAATAATAATATCATTTGTACGTGAAAATTTTTCATAATTCTTCATTCTTAATCAATACTTGGCACATAAACACTCAACCGTAAGCACAGAAAAGCAAAAGGTCGTCCAGTCGTGCACGGGACATTTATTACTAAAAATACTCTATGATCACTGACATGTGCTTAAAAGTGGGGATTTGCGCACCCAACCCATTCGCTACATAGACTGATAAGTTAAAGTGGACAACATGGTAAATTCTGTTAGTCATCCTTTGGAATGAAATTTATACTGCAAATCACGCGCAAGAAGACTGAAAATAGTTTTGCAAAGTTCAGTTCAAAGTCATCGTAACAGGTAACCCGTTATAAATTGTGAACACTAAAAGTATAAATTGACACCCTATAACAGTTTTTTTTTTCAATTTTCCAGTCCTTGAAAAGCTGTACGACTAAAAAGTTTTGTTCGCTCCTGCATTACCAACTGATATACCATCACCGTGTAGACAATGCAATATATACCGCTCTAATTATAGTTAGCTATGCTCTAATCTAAACCATTTTAAAACATTTTCCATTTTATTTTTTTGAATTTCTCTTGCCGAAAGTTCATTCGGTCCTACGAAATTGATTCCGAGAAATATAACAGGCAAGAGGTTACACGATGATTTTCATTACGTAGTGCATGAGTTGTTTCCTGAAAAAAACAGCACAAACATCCAGTGCCGCAAATTATGGTAGCTGTAACCATGTCCACTCCCTAAGCGCTAAAAAGCCTAAGCGTTCTAAAGTAAATATGATTTGCGCACCAAGATAATTGAACCGGAACTAGGACAACCACAGCAGCAGGAAATAGAAATTGCATAATCACGTTACGACTCAGCGATTTTAAGTCACAGGCAAGTTTGAGTTTACTCCCCGGACACCGTGAATTAACCAATGAAAACGTTTCAAAAGCCAGGGAAAAGCGCCCTGGGGACGAGGTTGAACGTTTCATATTTTCTAATCGACCAATCGAAACCAAGACATTTACCGACCTAAAAGCAACTAAAAACCTGTAAAACCGGTTACACCAACTAAAAATAGCACACGGCCTTATCTTAATGAGATTCTTGCGC
This sequence comes from Porites lutea, assembly GCF_958299795.1. NCBI lineage: Eukaryota > Metazoa > Cnidaria > Anthozoa > Scleractinia > Poritidae > Porites > Porites lutea. The sequence goes on from NC_133212.1 coordinate 21,685,370, forward strand.
ATTTCATTCATGAAGATAAAAAAAAGGCTATGACGTCATCGGCGATAATGTATTCCTGCGCAAGTTAATGAAATCCCTGCGCAAAAAAACGGAGTAACCGGTGCGCCCAATTTTGACAGGTCGATTCATGTACCAAAATTAATGCAGCATCTAGAAATTTGTTTGACGACAACTGAGGCCAGGGTTGCTTTCCAATATGCCAAAATTTCCGCAGATTTCGGTCGAAGTATAAATGGAAGGAGGAAATTTTCAGGAAAAAGGTCTACCTCCAGAGTCCTCCTCTTTCACCAATCGGTCCGGTCCGACCTAAAAAGTCACCACTCCTTTCTAAAAATGCTCGTATCCACTCTTATTGGCTGAGAAGTAGTAAAAATTTTGGTTGGAAATGGAAGTGGGACTCCTCGATCCAGTTGGAAATCATATTTTGATCGAACAGTCTCGTTCCATTTCCTCTTGGTTAGTTCAACTGGTTTCAGTGGGCTTGGTCATGATGGAAAGCACCCCAGAGCTTTTGGTCATATCTTCTTCGCGTTCCTCCACTGTCGCTACAAAATGAAATATAGAAGTTATCAAGATTCTTCTGTTATGAAAAAAAGTTGATAAGAATTGATTTTGATCAATAAACATTTTTAGAAAAACTAACGATGATCAAATGGGACGAAATTTGCGGATACACAAAAGAAATTACATGAAGGATGGATTCATTTGCAGCTTACGCGTATAGCCGTCACATTTGCCCATTGGAATTTTTTAGTGCGTTTGAGGTCAAAAAATAATACTTGGCCGAATCATCGTTAGGAAGAGGAAATTAGTATCTGGATGAGCCACCTTAAAAGAGGAATAAGTATCCTTTCTTGATATACCTAAGTTAGCCAGCGAAAACAGCCGTTTCCCCTCGCTACTCGCCCCTGGGGACGTATCGCGAGGAGGAAAGTCTGCGACTCAGCAACAGATGACGTAAAATCTGTCCGGAATCCGTCAGAAGCGCTGATTGGTCGACACAGTAGTTACATTGTTTTGTCTATTGTTTACGAATGATAGACAAAAGACAAAAGACCACAAAGGTCGAATATAAACGCGTTGAATCTCTAACAAAACAGTCAATATTTGTGGAAAACAGTCTTCTCTAGAAGAAGCATTTGAGTTTTGATGAAGCTCGTTCGCAGATGAACACAACACTTCACCAAAATCAACCAGGCGAAACGTAAAATTGAACAAACTTGCATTTGGAACCCCATGACTACCGGACTTATTATATAAACATTGATTTACGTGATCAGTATGGAATTTCTATCACTGAGTCGCAGACGCTCCTCCTCGCGAAACTTCCCCAGCGGCGAAGAGCGAGGAGAAACGGCTGTATTCGCAGGCTATACCTAAGTAAACTAAACCTTACCGCCAATTAAGTTCTAGTCTGGCGTTAATGCATTTGGTGATCAAGCCATCCATACCATTCATCAACGAGTGAAAATCTTCTGTTGCGACATTGTACTGCTGAGCTACTCTGGCATATTTTGCTGACATGCAAATAAGTTGTGATTTGGGATCAAAGCCGGGCCAGATCTCCTTCAATTTCCTGATGGAAACTTCCTTGACATTTTGAAATTCTCCCTTTGGAACTTCGTCCCACTTGTTAGACACAAACAAGGCGCACTTTGTTAACAGATATTCCTGCAAAACATGCGTCATTCCGCACATTCCTTCTTCAATAGGGAACGCAGTGGCCAGATTTTCTCTCACTTCTTGTTTCAAAACTCTGAAGACGTTCATTACCATTTCAAATAATTTTCTGATCTGAAAAGTCGAAAAAATCATACAAATAATTTATAACGAAATTACCAGTAAGTTGTATTTAGTAAAACACTAAAAAACTAATTATTTTCTGCCTTTAGTTAAGACAAGTTACGAGTGATATCTGCGTACATTTCTTATGGTTACACTCTTTTCTTTTTTATAAGAATGTTGTTTTTCTGGCTTAGGCTGAATATTCTTATTTTTCTGCCGATTTTAGGCTGAAAATATTCTTGTATTATTCTTAAATTATAGCTTATGACATTTCCGTTTTAGAATTTATTGGGGTATATGTACATGTATTACATGTACCGTTCATCGAACTGTCATTAGCGTTGAACACTTTGCTATAGCTAGTGCAGGTTTTTTCGTTTTGTTGGCTAGTTTCGCCGTTCAGAGAAAGGAATAATTTTATACGGTTAAGTTAAAAACATAAAATTGTATTGTATTTACAGATGTTTCAACACACAAAATTATATCTATCCTTTTCAAAATCTCAGCCTCGGCTTTATTCTTAAAATATTCTTTAAAGTTCGCAAATTTCAGCCTCTATATTCTTATAAAGTACATTCTTATAAAAAAAAAGAGTGTATGATCAATGCGTAGTCATGAACCCACGTAACCTAATGTGTAATGTTTGTTGTTCGTGACAAAATAGGCAAATCTTTGGTTGAAGCTGTTTTTGTCTCAATAGCATGCGCTCATCAATTTCTGATCAAGCTATAGCTGCAGCAGAACAATTTTGTCTGAAAATTTGAGCCCAATTTGCAAGATATATTTGTGCTAAATATCGTTTTAAAACAATGGAAAAGGTCCGTTAGATCGAATAATGCCCCCAATCCTCAGTCTTCTTAAGCATAATGACCAAGCGCGAGGTCCTTGTTTTTAAGAAGACCGACGAAATCAGGCATTATTACTGCTCGCTCAGTATGCTCAGTATGCTCAGTATGCAGACCTATTTCACTCAGATGCCGGTTTTATTCTCGACATTTTGCCTCGCTTTCGTGCGGCTCACCACCAAGCTGACCATTGTAACGCTGGCTCAACCTTGTGCTTTACAAGACGCTTCTAACTGGATTTGTAGAATAGGCGGATATCTTTAAAGAGTATTTAAGTGGTACTTTGTCACGAACAGGAGTTGCAGGACTCCAAAGCATCGGCACATTTAACACAAAATAAAAATTCAGACGGCAAAATCCTCCCCTTTCTCTAATATCGTACCATTTGGGAAGATTGTTGCCACAACCAAGCGAGGAATATTTATTTTATTTTTTTCCTTCCTTGCCTTATCAATCAGAGTTTTATCTCTGATTGATAAGGCAGGAAAGGAAAAACAATCAAGGAAAGAACCAGGCCTACAGTTTGTTGTCTCAGAATTAGTCACGACAAGTAGACTACAAGTGATTGCGGTCACAATATGCGCGTAGTGACTGGTTGACTCTTAGAACAATCTGAAAGATCTGATTAGCTGATAGACTCACCAGAAATTGCCGGAAAACAATTATTCCTCGCTTGGTTGTCTCGACAATCTTCGCAAATGGTACGACATTAGAGAAGAAAGGGGAACACTTTTCGTTTCTTCCTGCCATATTTGCAGGCCTATGGTTTGTTGAAGCTTGTTGAGATCCCGAAATTTTGCTATCATGGCAACGTGGCGTATGACTTCTCCTCTCTAAAAATCTCCATCTTATAACTTAGGTTCAGTCTCCAGCCGCGGGTGTATCGGTGCGCCTGTGGGTAGTACCGCGGGCGCAGCGAGATACCTACGACTGGAGACTGAGTCTACTTATAGAACAGCCTTGAGACAATTGCAAGTTTTTTATATAAAATGACGACATCCATATCCTGCTGTTTTATCCAAGACAAAAATTTAAACATTTAATAACAAAACAGCAAAGACAAAAGCGACTTGAAGTTTCCTGATATTGAGACAATTCCTTCTTTTGCTTCGACAAAGGCCTGGCACACGAAATGGGTCGATTTACGTAATCAAATCAGGTAAAGTTGGCAAAAAATAATGTAAGCGGTTAGGATACTTACTGTATCTTTTTGAATTCCATCAGAGTTTGCGGCAGAAAGGACAAAAATGAAAGCAAAGACTTTAGGGAGATACTGGTACACCACGTCATCCAACTCTTTAGATTCCCCAACGCCAGGACTGTCAACGATCACTATGCCTTTCTAAAATTAAAGACATATCAGATTTAGTTTTATTTACGTTTTAAGCCATACTACCACTATCTTTGCCGCGTTGTGCTACCATTACTTATACTCCAAACTACTTGTACTTCTACTACCATTAGGCCCCGTTTACATGGAGAAAAGTCGTCCGTGGGAAAATGGTCATCCGCCTACCCGAGCTAACCTCGGCGAGCCAACGTTTCATACATTTCCTTACAAAATGTGGAAATGTGGCGAAACGTTTTAAAGAAACAATACGTTGGCTTGGCTAGAAGGGTGTCCTGCGTCACCCTTTTTCAATGGTTGGGTCTGACCCTACTAGCCGGGACAACTTTTCTCCATATAAAAACTGGCTCACCCAGCGGGATCAACTCGGTCAAGGCGAGACAATCACAGCATGCGCAAGCGCTGTATTAGACAATCAGAGCGTGTGTGAGCGCTGTTGGTTCCAGCAAAGAGGTCAATTTTTTTTATCATATATATGCGCATGCTCGCTAAAGTCGATAACTGACTACCGTGTTTTACCAAAATTATCAATAGAGCAAGGTTTCCCTTCACGTTACCCGTCTGCAAAAAGAGAGATTAAAAGGGAAACGTTGAAGATTTTAAAATCTTAACCACTTGATAGATCATCTGAGATGGGAAATCACTGAAAACGTTTTGAAGCTGAAAATCGGGGACGAAAATCATTTGAATCAAGGCCGACTGCTCAGTGCGGACACTTTCTTTTCTCGTCTTAATGTGAAAATTTAAATTACAATATACTATCGGAGCTATAAATAAAGTTTAATTAGACGTGGTTGTCGGTCTGAAGTTGAGCGGTTTAAAAAGGGCAGAGGTATTTTTCTTCTGCCACAAATTGTCCTCTGGCGTGCGCTCTTTAGATATATGGCTTGCGTTATTGACCAAGCTTGTTCGGTCAGGATGGCTGGATATTGGTCAAGTTCTTTTTTGCTTTTTTTATTGACAGAGACATAAAAAAGCAGAAAACAACGAGGCCATTATCCAGCCACCTTGACCAAACAAGCTTGGTCAATAAAGGGTTTATTACATGGCCAAAAAGAGAACTTTTTCTGGCGTGACCAGCGCGGGAAATCCCGAGCGAGCAAAATGGGTCCATCTTGCCTGCTCCGGTAGCCAATCAGAACTCAGGATTCGCTTCATCTTGCCCGCTCGCGGATTAAGCCATATAAAAAAAAAGTATAATGTATAGACTGCCGAGCTTCAGGCACCCTCGCTTGAACGTTTGAACAAGTGAAGCCAGCCGCTTAAGCTCATTCCTAAGGGTGGGACCTAATAACCAATTTTTTGAGGGGACAATTTTTCTTAAATTGAAATATCGTAAGGTTTTAGGTAGGCTAGTTTAGAGTTATAAGCCAGTTATGATGTACAAAACAATTCTGATGAAATTTCCAAATTGTTAATCAAGTGAAGTGTCTGTGCACAATCAATAGGTCAACAGGTTATGCTCCAGGAATGAAAAAGACCTATTTTAGTGCTTTTTATCCTTTAGACACAACAACAATACTATGGATATTTTAGACAGAGGTTTGTGTCACTGACACGGTATATGGGTTGAAACTCAGAGGAGCTATGATCTGAGACTTTTTCCATTTGAACTTCTGCACGGCAGCCAAGCAGAGTTATCTCCAGTGAACAAAAACTTAATTGTAGCGAAAAATACAACACTCAAGGATTAATTTTTACTTCGGGTATAAAACACAATGAAAATATAATCACCTGTAAAAGTGGATGAGGCCAAAAGAGTTCAATCCTCGTACAAAGTGAAGCATTCTCGCTAACAAAAGGAGAGATCTGTTCAACGTAATTTTGTTCAGAACTTCCTGAAGGCGGCTCAAGGGATATTTCCTTGGTTGGCTGTCCTGTTTCAGGGTCCTTACTTTTAAAATAGGCCTTAATTCTGCGTTGCTCCCCATACCTTATCTCGCATATGGTGGAAGTAGCTCGGGTATGTGCGGATGGAAGAATTTCTTCTCCCAGCAAAAGATTAATCAGAAGGCTTTTTCCGGCAGACGTCTCGCCTAAAATAAAATAAAATAAAATAATTAAAAATAATAAACGGTAAAATTCACAGAAAATAAGTCCCGGGGCTAATATTTTTCAAAGGCCCTTTTGAGGAGCTTATTGTTGGAGGGGCTTATATTCGGAGGGGCTTATCTACGGAGGGAAATTTGCGTTTCAAAATCGATTGGGCTAGCCTTATAGTTGGAAGTAAATTTACCGTTTTGCTTTGTTTTACTTTGTATTTGAGGGCAATTTTTCAAGTACAAGCCCCCGGGGGGCTTATATTTGGAGGGGCGATTTAATGGAGGGGTTTTTTGCGTTACCGGTTTGGGGGGCTTATATTTGGTGGGGCTTATACAAGGAGGGGCTTATTTTTCGGAATTTTACACTATAGATTTAGCCAGGGCTAAAAGCGAAGCTCTCTTTAATATTTAAAGTTTTCTCAAAGAAAATACTATAGACGAGGTGAAAACAACGAGAACGGTAAAAAACAATAACAACAGATCTAATAAGCAAAAAACAAACTTTGCACGTGCAGCACACTTCTTTTTTTAATTAGTAAAAAAAAACTTTGCACGTGCAGCACACTTTTTTCTAATTAGCAAAAAAACAGCTTTGCACGTGCAGCACACTCTCACCGCCGTTATATAATTTTCATGTTTTTCTTCCAACGAAATTGGTCTTCATTGTTATTCATTTTTCGCTCTAGCTCTTTTCCTGTTATCTAAGTTAGTGTGGACATTAAAATTTAGTGGAAAGAAAGACTTGTTTTTTTCTTTAAACGTCCAGGCCGCCATGTGATTTACCGCCGAAACGACCGGGGTGCGTGAAATGCAAACATTTCACCTCAGCCATTTCATATTCCTCCCCAGACAGGCTGACTCCTGACTCCCCTCCCCCTCCCCTGAGTCTGTACGGTCAGCGTTCGGTCGTACGCTGACGTCATAAATAATTTTCGGGGGTGGATAGATTACCAAATTTTCTTAACCATGGGGCTCCACTAAAAACACCCCACCAGAGGTTACATGCATGTGTGCATACCCGAAAAAACAAAAAACAAACAAACAAAACAAAAAAATAGGGTGTAAAATTTCCTTTTCAACTTTTTTCTACGGTTGAATTTACATTGTATTGATGGTGGGACAGGAAGTATTGACTTTGACGGGCTTGATTTGAATAATATATTGAGTGATCAACCACACAAGTAGACTTTTAGAATGACACCATTGACTATTACTAAAAACAACATATTATACAATTACTGTTTCCCTCATATTTTGAATGCACATGGTTTTTTTGCTTGCCTTATTGCAATTGTCTTCGGAACTTATTTTAAGTATTTTTGACCCTGTAACTTTAAAAAATTATATCTCTGCTGTTATTTACAGTTCAATATAGAGCTATACCTCATTAGAAAGGGCAAAAATTAAACTTTCAGAAAAAAAATATTTCGGTCTCAGGAAACCCATAATATTTCGCCAAAAAAGATTACAAGGCATATTTGTGCACAATTATTTTGCCAGGAGAAAACGATAGTCAAAAAGATTTTTTTTCTTCAATATCTAAGCAAAACAGCTCAAAAAATCGATTGAAAATATAGGGCGACTAGTGATTTCCAAGAAATTTATTTTCTGACGCTGTGACATTATGCAATGACGTCAGAGCTAATTAGCATAATGGCACTCGACACACAGTGGATGTTGACCTTCGAAAGACGCTTTATATTTTAGTTTCTCGGCGAAATATCGAGTTAAAAACAAGCAAACATGGATTCACTGATAGGAGTCATCAAAATAAGCAAGGCTTTGAAGGCAAAATTAAGCTTAGCGGGACGGAATTCACAGCGTTTTAAGAGAATTGTGTGCCAGACAGCCGACGACGGCGCATTCCACACAAAGATTCTTACTGTTTTCTTACCTTGGTTTTCGCGTTTTTTTGCTTGTTATCCTCCAGAATCCTTCAAAATAATTTGCTTGACTTGTATTTGGTTGAATAAGGCTTCGTTCTTCGCAAACACCGCCACAAATCAGTGCCGCATCAGATGGCCATATTTTCAAGTTTTTCAAAAATCGTTGCGTGAAGCTCAAAACACGGTGGGGGCTGGAACTAGGCACATAATTGGCTAAATCTATTAACTTCCTGTGGGCCAAATGGAAGTAACGTAATTTTTGGCGAATTGTTTTCCTTATCGAACTATTTCGTACGAAATTTTAGGGGTCCAAAGACAATGAGATTTATCGCACTTAAAAAAAATCTGATTACAAACTTACTAATCTACATAGGTTAACTGCAGCAAAACTAGTTTCATGCAGTAGAACGTAAATTAGTGGTACCTGTGACAAACAGGAAATATTCCTTTTGCTTTAGATGTTCAATGCGCTTTTCAAAGTTGTCAATGAATTTCTGCAATACAGGCAATTTCTTGCACGCTTCAGTCAGTATCGCCTCGGACTTGGTGTAAGATTCCAAAAGCTTGTCTCTTTTCCTGTCATAGTCCTCTTTAGCTTTTGATACAATGGTGAAGGCCTGAGAAATGTACAAAAAAAAAAGTCTTCAGCGTTCATACTAGCTTATGAACGCAGACTTATTTTCGCCAGTTGTCGCTTTCCATGTTCTTAACTACAATCAAGAGCCATACAATCCAACTTACTAAAAACAAAATATAAAGAGAATGGCCAAACTGTGGATTGTCATCTCGAATGCTTATATCGTTCCCACACCGGCCCACCTTGGGGCGCTAAGAATCCACCCAGTTCCTTCAAAGAATTCCAACACGTTGACTGAAGTTGCAGTGTGAACGTTGACGCACAAAAAAAGACAGGGAGAGTTTACGAGCGTGGAAGAGCCTTAAATATCGAGTTCAAAACGAGAGAGAAAGGAAAAAATGAATACATAGGAAACGCGCGAGGCGAGTGTCTTCACAGGAGTACTGAAAATCCCCTGTATCCCTAGCAGCTAAACTTTCGGCCAGTAATCTTAACTGTAAGAATTTTGCATCCTAAAAAGAACAAACAACTTTATCAACTAATTATCATCAAAGACCTCCAGTCACCTTTCGAAAAACTGTAATTGTTTCTGAAGAGATCGAAAGACTGTGCATTACAAACATCAAAATCAGTTGTTGCACCACGTATTTGAAGTGCGGAAACATGCCTTATGACCGACTATCTATCATCGTAAAATGTAGAAAGGTTATAGTAAAACCGGGAGAAAAAAACAAAATGCAAAAAAAAGGTGTTTTGGGTTCTCCTGAGATTTTTTTCTCAAAATAACCACTTTAGAGGGCAAAATATTTCTAAACTGGTGTTCATCTAGTCAGTTTGTGCTTGGACGAATAATATCCACCCGAAACTTACCTAAAAATGCTTTGCGGTCACCAATAAACAACACCGGATGAAGTTTGCTTAAATGAATCAGTTTCTCAACACTGGAATACCCCATTGTGTATAACGCAGTGATGAGTAAACTTAAAGAATTTTTATTTGGTTATTTTCATTTTTCGAAGCGAGAATTAAAGGTCCGCCAAAGAGGTTCAAGTTATCTCGATCGAATGTAAGATCAATACAGGGCTAGTAGGGCAACTCGTTCGATACAATCGGCTCCTGGTTCAATTAGTTTCGTACCTCTCTTGCCGACCAGCTTTATCGACGTGTCTTTGACTTTACCCCGAATTCTTATATTTAGGCCTTTCATGTCGTCCAGTCCTTTCAGTTTCCAGCACGGCTCTCAAAATCGTCGATATCTTTCACTTTGCTAAAAAAAACTAATACTGAGATATTCACAGTCCTCAAACTTCCGTTGTTAAGAATAGAAGCCAATACTCATCACAAAGCGATTCTCGGAAATATCGATTTGATAAAGGGGAGGGGGAGGGATGAACTATAGCTCTGATTCACACTATCATATCTATTATTAATGTCGAAATGATAACAGATATATACAAGAATGCATTAACTGACAGACTGCGTGATTCTCCGGGTTTACGTGGGTTTGACCAACCGTCTTACCTTTAGTATCTCGACTAGTATTTGGTATCTCTTACAGACAAAATAGGAACCGCTTTCTTCAAACGTGCGGAGTGGCGAGTGAGTGAAATTGTCAGCCTCGTAGACCCTCGGACTATCTTCCTAAGCTCAATCGCTAAGAAGGAAAATCCAAACGAATAGTTGAATTTTGTTCGTTACTTCGCACTGTTATAGTTCTGTCAGATCGGAATAATCCGGCACGGCGAAGTGCGGCTGTCAGATATTTGGGTGATCTTCGGTTGACATCGAAGCTTTGCGACGTGATCAGTGTGATGGAACTGATCGACTAGGAAGCGGAAGACTTTCGCTTTCACATTTCTTGTTTATTACATGATAATAAAAACGTGTAGAGAACTTTTTTCATGAAAAAGTAAATCCTAGTCGAGAATTATTCTTCAAATGACACTAGAAGAGTCATGATGAGTATACATATTGTTAATTTGTGCCTATCATGTTTCGATTGCCTCGGTACAGGGCAAAAATCCATAGCCTTTCTTTTCTTAGACATCAAAAGGGAAAAAAAGCCGTCCATCTTGAGGGTTAGGACACAAATCCTAAGAATGAAATTAACGAAAAAATTCTAAACTTATTTTTGCCTTATAACCTCGCATGGCCTCATGCGAGATAGTGATTACTAAATAGCGTTCATGCAAGCAATTGAATACCCGAGCTAAGATTCGTTCGTTCTGAAATTTTACCAACAAATACCGTACCTTTCCTGGTGACCAGTTCGTCGTCTTTTCTGCCTTTATTGTGGTTTTTATTAGGGACCTAGCGTCCTTCAATTCCATCACCCCTTCGTCCGATAAACCAAGAGCCTTCATCATTTCGCACAGCTCCATGAAGGTCATTTCATCGACGCATTTGGCTTTGCCAGAGGCCATTTCGAATAACCTACTAGCCGGTTTTTGCTACACACGAAGTTATTTGGGAAAATTCTGAGACCAAAAGGCTTAACAGCTCTATCTCGTATGAGCGTAACTTCTAAGCGTAATGCACCGCAATAAGACGCACCCGCCAAGCATCAAAGAATTAAAACTGAAATTCCAAGAAAAATAATCAGGTTATTACCCCCTCGGTCACACTCGCGCTTGAAATCACTCTGAAGCATGCTTGCTTGTGACGTCAGACCCGCAAACCTAAGCACGTGCTAGAGATCGAGCAAGCGGGATCTGGTCACATTGAAAGAACAACAGCTTGCCTCAATACTCCCGTTTTTCTTTACCTTTTTTCGCACTTAACGCGCACGCGAGCAAAGAAAAAGGGCTTTACTACGAAGAAAGCGCACTAATGTCGTCTCCTCAAACACTCTTTGGCTTGCGTATGGAACACTTGCTGCAGCTGAATCACCAGAAAGGTTTGGTGTAAAACTATCGGCATATGGTCTTGGAAATGCAACATGAGGCGCCAAAGGTGGTGGATAACTCGTTCCGGTAAATAAATTTGTAAACTGTCTCGGCACCTCGCTAAACGGAATGGGAGATGGAGTTGACGAAATTCTTGAGAAACGAAGACGGAGTCCTCGAGCGCTTGTTAATGCCCCAAAATAAAGGAAATATCAAGCAGTCAAACAGTGCTTGTCCTGATTGGTGAATTGTTTATCTAGCTTAGCTCAAGAGCACTCGGTTCCTTTGAAGGTTAAAGGTCCTTTTGCGGTTCTTTTGAAGTTTAAGCAACTCCACCTTTGTTATTAAGAAAGCAAGCAATGCCAAGTTTGGTCGATCAAACGATTCTAGCGCGAGTGTGACCTACAGGTGAGTGGCGGTGGGTGGAGTTAAAATCGATCAATTTACTGATGAACAGGAAGGTTTCTTAGAAGATTCAGGTCAAAGCTAAGGCTAATTTGTCCACACACTAGAAACGCAGAAAATTGATCTGTTTGTGAAACCTTCTAAAATGTTGATGTACATTACATTTACTGAAGAACTGAGATATAGATTTAGCCAAGCCTAAAAGCGAAGCCTCCGCAAGTCTTTTTTTCTGCAACTTTAACCTTTTAAGAGTGGCCAACATCAATTATCTCCTAAAAATGTCTATACATAACCACAAGACAAGGTAAGGAGAATTAATAATATGATCAGTTTAGGGACAACGCTTTGGGTCTTTTATTAAATTCTCTTTATTAATTCTTTAAGGAAATGTATAGAGATTAGCTATAGTCTAGGGAATTTTTATGTGAGAATTATTGGCAGGGGCTTTAAGGGTTAAATTAATAAACTATCTTGAATTTTTTTCTGATTATCGTGGGACTGTTGATCACAACTTTGTCTCTAAAAACTCATTTTTAAACGCCAAGTGTGGGTGACTGGGATCTGCTGCCGAAAGTGACGTCGAACCTCTTAGCCTAACATCAGTCCAGTTATTTTCCCTTTCTATGTTCGTCCGATCGACAGCCCGACCTTCTTATTGGACAACATGTAACCAAAGATTACCTATGATGCATAGATTATTGGATTGAACAAAGAGTTGGAATAATTTAGCATGATTACGGCATATTATAAAATAACTGAGATAGTACGCGTGATCTGATTGGTCAAAAACCTATGGTTTATTATACCGGTAAACCCATAGAAAAAGGCATCCGGACCACGAGCCATAAACAAAATCCGCTATTGATCTGCAAACAACGATTTTAGAAAGGCTAAAAAAACAGAACAAGTTACTTACCGTAGCCTTCTTAATATAAAAAGCGTTGGTTTACACATTTTATTACTGAGGGTCACAATCGCGACTGCCATAGCTTTAGAAGTTATGAAGTACAAAGCTGGAAAGCAGTTTACATTTCACGACGATGCCAAATCGACGAGAAAGACAACAACTGTGTGAATTTCTGGTGTAGAAAGTCTCTAGGAAAACTTAACCATGTGCCAACCAGCAACAAAACGGATAGTTTTAGCATTCTTGATTTATTTTATGTCAAAATTAAACTCCTTAATGAAAGAAATTGTTCCAAAAAGAGACCTCTGATCAAGATATGGTACAAAATCGGCCGCTGTAGGTTGTAAACAAGCTGCCAACGATGATGAAGGATGTCAGAGTTTCGGGCTGGTTTTTTCCAACATTTGCACAAATTATTCGGTGATATCGATGCCATAACCTACCTCAAACTACCTGACTTCACAAACCGACAAATATTAGCGCCAATATGTGGCTACGGCAAAGAAACCTTTCTTCACCACTGACATATTTCCATCGGGCGCTGTACGTACCTGTATAAAGTTACATGCGACAACTTCGTAAATGCAGCCACGTCGTTACCGCAGCATTTCTTGATCATAATAAAGTCCAGAAAACAGATCTTAAACCACTGCGGCTTGTAAAAAGTGAATGAAGTCCTCCATTACAATAACTGCCAGTTCCGTCTGTAAGCACGAAATTTTTACGGATCGACTCAACAAAATACAGCTGCGTACAGTCTGATGTTCAATTAATTTCTACTTCTGTAGTAAACAAACCATGAACGTATTCTTTCATTGTACGTTCGCATGAATATGTGTTGACTTTTCCTGTAAAACAGCTTTCATTAGTTATCATGTAATGAGCGCAAAAACTCGTGTTTTGAAGTGCTGTTGTTTGTTGTTTGACTGAACTGAGTTTTGAGAAAGTTCAGCGCTATTAAATCGTGAGTCATGATTGGCTTATGATGACTTTAGAGAGAAGACATGACTTGATCACGGTACTAAAAGCATATTTCTTTACCTAAAAGACTCCATTCTACTAAAAGTTATTTTATAAAAGCAATAGACCACACTTTCTATGGGTTTACCGGCGTGATAACCCACGCGGGATGTTGGGAGAACACTCGAAAAGCTTGTAAATCACTCGCCTTCGGCTCGTGATTTACAAGCTTTTCTCGTGTTCTCCCAACATCCCGCGTGGGTTATCACGCCGGTAAACCCATAGAAAGTGTGGTCTATTGCTTAAATAAACCTTTCTAGGTACAGGGACTTCGAGTACCTCAGTTAAGCAGTCGACAATTACATATGGAAGCCAGCACAACACAGCGACAGCAGATACAAAAAGTAAGGTTTTTGTTAGGCGTTTGTTTTGTAAGACTCTATTGTGTTGTAGAAAAGTGCCGTCTCTATGTTGAAACTTTCTCCAAATACCAATGTTACAGCCACACAGGACGGTTCTGTTTTGTTGGTGAGAGGAGATGGTTCTCATTTTACATTTTCTCCTAATACAAAAGTTACAGACACATATGATGAAGAAAAAAATCGAAAATAATATTGCAGAAAGATAACAAGCTGCTATGACTGAAATTAAGTTTGCAAGAATAAACTACATCGCGCTGGCAACAATAGCAAGTGTCCAGATTACACTTATAACAATGGCATATGCCCTTGTTGACAATGTACGGTGTTTTAGTGGCCGATAGACGGCGTAAAATCTTTCACAAGATATACAAAACTGCGGAAATTAACGAAGCCTGCAAGAAAATGATATCGAAGTGAAGGTAAAAGTAGTCCAACACTACCCCAACCTCTTGTGTGATACTCCATAGCTGAAAACCGACCTTTAAATAAACAAACAAAGGAACGGATACAGCTCCTAACATTACATCCGCGAACGCCATGTTTATAACCAGGGGAAACAAGCTTTTCCGCTTTCGGAGCTCCGTCTTTAGTGCGAAGAAAACAATTGCGACCAAGTTCCCCGTGAAAATGAGGAGAGCTTCAAACAAAAGAGCGCTGCAAACTACTATTTCTTCCGCTCGAGACGGGAAATACATATGCGCCGGTGATGAAAGTGTAGTTAGGTTGTTGCTGTTGTTGGATCTCACGGTAGTTGACATATTTTTCATTTTAGTGCGAATTGAATCAGTTGTCGTCGTTGGTTGCAATTTATTTATAACCCAGAAGATTTGAAAAAAAAAACTCTTACTTAAAACACTTGCAAGGGTCAGCGCGGAATGTATCTGAGCGGCTTTTTGAAGAGGATCTACTCTGAAAGCTTCAGTTAACTTCAATCCTGCTTTTTATGCACGCCTAGTGCTGATCCAATCGGCAACTTTATCACTAGGAACAGGTGCAATGCTCTGGGAAAGAATTTGAAATGAAATGTTATTTCAGATGGATAAATGACCTACCATTCAGCAAGTACACGAAAGAATCTTAACTTCAACTATAGTTTTTTTATTATTATTTTATTGTTATCATTTTTTAAAGAGGGTTCAACGTCGGTAATTTGACTGAGCCGTTCGGATGTCCATCAAAACTTGTCTAATTGCCTACTTTTCACAAGAGAGTATTTAACAATTATTCCTCGAGCCCGAATGGGCTCGGAGTAAATAGCCCATGAGGCCGAAGGCCGAACGGGCTATTGACTCAGAGGCCATAAGGGCAAGAGGAATATTTGTTTTAGTAAAATCCAAATAGTTGGTCAAAAATATCGAGAATAACAAAATTTTAGCTACTTAAAGCTAGACTTTAATCCTTTTTTGCCCCCCAAAAGCTGGCGCTTTTCGCTACTAGTGGGCTATAACCTATAGCCTTCGTAAATTTTCTGTCAGTTTCCTTTAGGACCTACTTATTATAACTCTATAGAAAATGATATTAAAGAATCTAATTCTCTCCACTTATTCAAAACGAAATTGAAGAAAAACTTATATACGAATTATTACTTATAAATCTTGTAGTAAATAGTTATCTTTCTTCACATGTCTGCTATTATTTTTATACTTATTGTTACATATACCATACTTTATATTTTGTCAACTCAGTCTATGTAATTAGTTAATTTATACTTACCTTCATTGTATTTTACTTTCGATCCTGGCCTTACTGTTACTGTTAACTTTATTTTTACTCTGAGGGAGCCCAATGTCTATAGGCCTCAGGGTTTCTTTTTGGGCTTCCTCGCCACTTTCATTTGCTTTTGTGTAACTGTCTTGTTTTATCGTTATTTGTATTTTGTGGTAAATTTAAATTTAAATGTTTAGTTGTTACATAGCAACGCTTTGTTTCTGTGGCGGCAAGAAGATACAAGCTCGTTACGTTTGTTATCCTATTTCATGGCGTATCATTTCATCTAGCTCATCCTACAACAGTTCAAGTAAAAGATGTAACCTTTGCCTCAAAGCGAAATTTTTAATCATGTGTCGTCCCGATCTATCATCACTTAACAAACGTAACGAGCTTGTATCTTCTTGCCGCCACAGAAACAAAGCGTTGCTACGTTACAACTAAACATTTAAATTTAAATTTTCCCCAACGATGTAATCTAAAAGTATATAGCCGATGGTTATGAATGTTCTTATCATTAAATCCCCTGAAGAGTGAGCGATCACGAAACAGGCTTGTCGGGATGAAAGTGTAGTTTTTTTCCTATTTCCTATATTTATATAAAAAATATATATATATATTATAAATATAATTAAAAATTTATAACGCGCCTTTTCCACACAAATATGATCAAAAGTGCGTGACACTAAATCTATTACATAGTAGGTTAAAAACATTACATATCAAAAGCTAGTCTAAAAAGATGCGTTTTAAGTAAAGATTTAAAACGTTCAAAATATCCCCCAAATGGAGAGCTTGTTCGCAGGCTATTGGCGAATGAAAGGCAAACCACCAGTTTACCCAAACCACCAGTGCATAAATTGAACGATTTTAACCCCACCCACCATCACAAAGTAATAATTAGATTTTTCTAGGAATTTGTAGCCTCCATGATGTTTCCGTGCACCACATTGGAATGGACTTTTAACAATTAATGAATGAGGCTGAGTATCATATGAAGAATTATGGACATCGAGGAGGGTGTTATCCGTCGAGGCCGTAAGCCGAGGCGGATAACACCCTCCGAGATCTCCATAATTCTTCATATGATACGAAAGCCGAATTCAATAATTGTTTTATTATTCATTCAAAATAATTCCTAGTTAAAAAACATAACTAAAACAAGCTTACCTTCATCGATATTAAGTTTTTCTTCGATAGTTTACGTTTAGGTCGGTTTGTCCAGCTCCGGAAATATTCTCCAATAGCAGATGTCGCCCTCCGAGTTGTCCGACTTGCTGTTTTTGCTGTTTTTAGCCATTATTTCGCCTAGTTCCAGCTGTAGTTCTTACCCTTGAAACGAGTGATGTGTCCGCCATTTTAGTTTTGAGAACGAAAAACGTGAATGGTGAATTATGAGTGTGCTTTTAGCCAATCAGAATTGAGGAAATATTTGGAATGAATAATAATACCGTTTATTGAGACATACTGATCTAGCAGCGTAGCACTGACAAAGTTCTTTAAATAACTTCGCTTGTAGCTAACACCGCCGGCTAGAAGGTTATGCGAAATGGCCACTGGCAAAGCGAAAAGTCTCGATGAAATGAAAATGAAGGAACTGACTGAAGTTTTGGAGGTTCTTGGTTTATCAGACGAAGGGGTGGAGAACCTAAGCGACGCGAGGTGTCGAATAAGATCCACGTTAAACGCGGCCGAAAAGGTGTCGAACTGGTCACCCGGAAAGGTAAGGTATTTCATTGTAAATGAAGGTTTCAGTACCTTAACGAGTTTGGCCGGGGTTCATGAATGTCCTTCAAGGGGAGCGACATTTCGTGATCGCTATGATGGAAGCTATGCGACGTTAAACCGTTATTGTCTAAGACCTAAGGACTGACTGGCTGTAAATAACAGTTTTTATTTCATTTATTTCATTTATGCGCGGCCCCAAAAGACACATAACTGTATGTTCTACTGGAAATTTCATTTTCTCCGTTAAGGTTACACCCGTTTCATGCTTGGTCCTTTTAACTCTTGAATTTAAATACATGAATTAAGTTTGACAAAAGCTCGACGTTGATTTCGTTTGGCAAAGCAAAGTAAGTTTGACGATGTCTGTCGTGTTATATGAATCCGCATGGTATGGTAGTTATTCAAACCTCGTGATCAGTTATGCCATGTCTAAATAAATTCATAAATTTTGGAAATGTTTTTTCGGATATCATTGTATTTTTACTTTTTCTTCAGCTACCACTGACTTGATACTAGTGCCTACATAATTATATATTAAGTTCCAATCTGGCACGAAGTCTGCATTGAACTCGTACCAACTCTTGTTTCTGTTGAGCACATGCAATTAATTACAATAGAGTTCGGCAAGACAGAAGCACGACGTATGAACTGTGCCTTAGATTTATATGCGTGCGTTTACAGCACTCCATAAAAGCTCTATTTTATTTTCTCGGAATATCAACCTGACTAGCCGCAGGCTCGAGTTTGGGACCGCGTTAACGTTTTTTGCATATTTATTGCCGATTAAGATAACGCTTGGTGTGCATCTTTTGTTTGGAATAGACAACGTCCTTAAGATTCTTTTGAAGGTCCTCAACATATACAAAAAAGGTCATTTCACCTGCCTTTGAACAGTAAGAGGTACAAGGAATTCAATTTGTTGCGACACCTGCTACGCAGGCTACTCCGGTTGTTTATACTGAATGTTAAAGAATAAGCTTGTACTTCTTGCTAAATTCTCTTTGACCAAACTTTGCTTTGTCTAAGTTGTTCATCGGTTTTACTAAGCGTCTTAGAATTGGGACTTTCTCTGTTAGAAATTCAGATTTGCTTTGTTCTTCATTTTAGATTCAATCAGGCGTGAGCAATTTTAAACTATCATTGTTTAAAAACAATTTTTCGGAGAAACGTATTAAGTATTGTTTTTATTACTGAATATAATATCATCACTCAGGGACAAAACTAGTCGCGTTCGTCAGAACGCATATCCTTATCTGGTGTCTCTGTGGCACTACTTTTCACAAGAGAGTATAAAGCTTATCCTCTCTTGATTTCACGGTATCCCTCAAATGGAGAGCTTGCTCGCAGGCTATTGGCGAATTAAAGGCGTGATAAACATTCGTTCTTTAAAATCGGACTACAAACTGAAAGCTACTGCTTTTATCTTAAACAGCTAAGAAAAGCTGGTTACTGAAACAGCAGGCCGTATGATTGTGATTTACAAACTTATTAAGTTGCCTGATACGAACTCTTCTAAGCTGTAAAAATATCTTACTATTCATGTTTCGTTTTACCCAAACCACCAGTGCGTAAATTAAACGATTTTAACCCCACCCACCATCACACAATAATAACTAGTAATAGTTGACATTACAGCTGCCCCCGCTCTGTATATTGTCGGTCACACTGTAAAAACTGACCAGTTATAGTGACCTCAAAAAAATGGTTAAGGTTTGAATCCCAGGTAACCGTATTTTATTAGGTTACAGTAACCAAAAAAATATAGTTCAGGTTAACCATTTTTTATTCCCGTTGAAATAACTTTTCTTTATGGGTTACATTAACCCTTAGAAATGGTTGTTTCTAGCACAGCCCACGCCACTTCTTATGACTTGTTTGTCATAACCTCTACTTTTTGGTTAAAATAACTTTAAATTTTTAGTTGTTATAACCGAAATAAAAAGATAAATATGTTTCAACCCATACAGATAAGTTATAATAACTATTTTTTGTGGTCATGGTAAACCAGTTTTTTGGGTACTAGTGATGAATCTGTGGTAACCCATTTAAAATAGTCAAGAGGTGGTAGCTTTAACCATTCCATATGGGTTACAAGAAAACGGTTGTTTTAACTGATAATAATGAATTGCATTAACCTCACAATAATGGTCTTCAGCAACATTTTTAACGGTTATGTTAACCGTTCTCTACAAACAACAACAACAACATAGTTGACCAATAACTTCATAAAAAAGATAATCATACAACATTGCAAGTAAAAAATGCTTATGTTTCTTAATACAAGTATTTAAAGCAGAACAAGGAATGATTAAACAATCAGCCCTGCTTCCTAAACTATAGCAAATTTAAATTGGAATACTGCATGTCTCTCACGAGACTGCAAAACAAGACTTTGTACACTGGCATATGATTGTAAAACAGAAACATCCTTAAGCAGAAAAAATTCAAGTAACTCCAGGGTCAATAGTGATACAGTACTTTGATTGAATTAAACCCTTAAGGTATAAGTGCCTTTCCTGCCAAAAATACTTTGTCAAATACAAAGGGAATTAAGAATTTCGTGAGATTCCATGATATAATAATTGTAAGATCTTGCCAGTGAAGAGTTAACTCCTCACCCACTGTACATGTAACTTTCTTTCTTTTGCTAATGATTGCATGAAGCGAAGCATATGATCTAAAAACTACCAGTGCCCTTCATTGTTCTACAAGCCATGTTTTTCTACTAGAAAGCAAAAAAAGATCCTATTCCAAGCAGTGGCTCGTTGAGGGTAACTCATCCGCCGGATCAGGACTTGTCTCGTTGTAATGAAAATATGGGTACTCGCCGAGCTTCATTCAAAGTTGTTTATTCCCTCAGTCGTTCAAATTTGGTGATATTTCTGAAATAAACGAAAATATTTCGTTTTTAAGTTCACTGGTTAACGCACAAAAAATTACAGTCTTTCAGCGATACGCCTGTGGGGAACACGCACGCACGCGTGTGCGTGGTCATCGTGAGTAACGCGCGACACAAAGCTACGATTAAAAAAAAAGCTTTGTAATAGCGTATGATAGCTCTGTAACAGCAGTACAATATTGCAATTAAGATGGTCATCCGAAGACTGGAAAATCCATGCAACTGTACTGAACATTAAGAAAACTTTAAAGGGCCACGCAAGTGCGTGGGGTTATCTCAAAACGCGTCTATTTTTTTGCAAAAAGATAATTTTAAAAACGATTTAGAGTTCTGTTTAAAAATAAGCAATACATACCGGTCATGCTGTTTCAGTGAAGGTCGGTGAAACAAGTCTTCGAGATTTTGCCTGTGTTCATTTGTCTTTAGTCGACGGGGCAGATATTTTGCTTATCTATTTCAGGCGGTCAACTGAAGTAAATTCTGTCATGATCTTCTTATCATCCTCCTTTGAATAAAAGATTTGCAAGGTATTCGTTAGCTAAGAATTTTATAGAAGCAGTAAAGACTGAAATTCAAGTGAGAGATCTATTCTGAAGACGTTCTCTTCGGACTACGTACCCTGTGAGCAGAGTCTCCATCGATCTTCCTAGATAAGTCGACTTATCTGGGAAGATCGAACGAGGCTCTGCTCGCAGGGTATCTTCGGAATTGCATAAATTTGAAATCACATTACCTTTTTACTTGCCACATCTCCATTGCTGTCCGTGGCTAGGAAACGAGCTCCCATTGACTTTTAACTGAGGGGCTTTATCCAGGCGAAATATAAAATGTTTCTTTTCGCAGCAATGAACCAAGAGCACTGAATTCAGCTTGGCGCAAAACGGTTAAACTAAAAAACTGAACTATGAGAGCCGAATTTGGCATTGATTTTGAAATTCCAAGTCTCTCATTGGCTAGCTAAGTAGATTAACGTCAAGGTGTTAAGTAACATACTACAGTTGACAGGAAACAATGCAACATTTTCTGAAAACCCTTAGTTGTTTTTCGAGTAAACTCGCCTAACATGTTTCCAACCATGAAATAGTTTAAGCTTATAAGAAGGTTACTGAGTAAGATTTTTAATTTACTGAGAACATTTAACGCCATTTAGGGTTCGCGACGTGATGAAATAGAGTTACTTTAGGTCACTTCAGACAAATACCGGAAACCTGCTGGAATTTTGTGACCGGTGAAAAACACGAAAGTATTTTTTGAAAACACGCGAGGATAGCTGTTGGCTTTTCGAGGTGCTCAGCATTGATTTGAATGGAATAACCTGTACAGGACATCTTGAAGAATAATTTCGCCTAGATGACGATTAGTTCTCTCGGCTAGTCCGTCGAGGGAAACGTCAGAGAAGAAAATAGTCCTCGCGTCACGCGACTTCGCCTCTCGAGCGCGCGTACCAGCCCAGTCATTGAAGCAAGACGCGAGTTGGATGCAAGTCATTTAATTAACAGTTAATGAATGAGGCTGAGTATCTTATGAAGAATTATGGAGATCGAGGAGGGTGTTATTCGACGAGGCCGTAGGCCGAGGCGGATAACACCCTCCAAGATCTCCATAATTCTTCATATGATACGAAAGCCGAATTCAATAACTGTTTTATTATTCATTCAAAATAATTCCTAGTTTAAAAACATAGCTAAAACATGCTTACCTCCATCGATCCATCGATGTTCAGTTCATCTTCGATAGTGTCGTTTAGGTTTGTCCAACTCCGCAAATATTCTCCAAATAGCAGATGTCGCCCCTCGAGTTGTCTTCTTGCTGTTCTTGCCATGTTTTTCGCTATTTTTTCGCCTGGTTCTTACTCTTGAAACGAGTGAAATGTCCGCCATTTTTTCAAGTTCACAACCAAAACAACTCAACCTCGTGCCCAGGTCTTCTCGGTTAACGGTGCCTTAACCTGCGAAAACGCTGCATTTTTGACGTCATTTCCTCGTTAAAGTCAAAATTCCTCCAAATTTGGTCATCAGTAACTGGTTATGGTGAATTAAACGTGTGCTTTTAGCCAATCAGAATCGGGGAAGTATTTTGAATGAATAATAAAATATTTTAACTGTTGGCGAAAGTTGATTTGGCTATTCAATCTTAACCTATCCTAAATCCCATAATAAATGCTGATTATTTGTTCTTTCTTTAGCGTAAGGGAAAAGTCTGCGTTGAAGGTTGGGTACTGAAGGCTTTTATGATCTGTTGTTGTAAACTCATACCCGCCGTTTGTGTAGCCATTTCCTTCTGTGGTTTTCCGTTCAGTTTAACCCCTCGGAAAAGTCAGTTTTGACCATTCAGTGTTTAACCTACTTCATAGCTCTAAATAACGGATCGTTATTGGTTAGTCATGACCAACAAATAGTTAATAAATAACAATTATTCACCGAAGTGGAGGTGGCTAGTGATGGATATTTACCGAAGCCGCGTTAGCGGCGAGGTAAATATCCATCACTAGCCACCGACACTGAGGTGAATAATTGTTTTAGTATATACTAAAACAGTGAGATAATTGAGCACAAAAATGATGATTTTTAACTCATTTACTGTTGCCTGCAACGATTACAATTTTGGCGCGCAATGACCGAACGGCCGCTGTCGTCGGGGCAGCACTAAAACACGGAATCCGGAATCCGGAAACGGAAACGGAATCACGGAAACGGAAACGGAAACAGAATACGGAATCAAATATCGATGATAGAAAATTAAAGAATTTCACAATACACAATTTAGTACAATCCAAAGAGAATTTGTCTTAGTTTTCTTGGCAGTTCCCTTAAATATATTCTTGTTATTGTGTCTTGATAAGGTTTGGTAGTGTGGGTTACTGCACTGCAAGGCCGATGAAAGTAATTTTACGAGTAATTTTTATTCACGAGTTCATGGGTTGAATAATACAGTTAAATATTACTTTTGTAGCTAATTGTCAAGAATAGTCGAAGCTAGCCTCAGACCACACCACGTGATTGTCCCCAAACTGAATACTCCACACATGACCGACCGGTGACGTGACCACAGTTCCGGTGTTTTAGCAATAAGTTCAACTTTTTCGCCAAGCTGAATACTGATGGAATACTGGTGTACCGGTAATTAAGTTTACGTGGACGTTCGTATTTTTGTTGAAGAGGCTTATTAAACATGGCGCATTATTTTGATGTAATCGGTTGCGGAATCAAGCAAATGCATGCACAATTCTCTCTTCTCTGTGGACTCCACAATGCCATGGTTCTCTTGAGTAAGTTGTCTTGATAAATAAAACTGAACACTGTTGAAGACAACCCAGAAAAGACACTGAGAAAAACTTGACGGCGACGCCTTTCAGTTATGTAAACGACGCCTCAGACGATTCAAACAAGGTCTGTCTCCATATAACATACCTTTTTGTTAAGGCACTAGTTTTTGCCAGTCACGTTTTTCTCCTCGCTTTGCTGTCCCATGCATTCATTGCCGACAGTGGTATCAAGCGTCTTTTCACCGGAATCGACTCCTCTAGTGACACAGCAGTCTCCTCTCCTGTACTCAGCTAATTTATTCATTTGTGCCTTTTTTTTTATCTGTTTATTTATTTCATTGTCATTGCTAATATTATTTTTTTCAAATCGATCGCTTGGAACCTTCTTTCACAGATTCCGTATTCCGTTTCCGTTTCCGTTTCCGTGATTCCGTTTCCGTTTCCGGATTCCGGATTCCGTGTTTTAGTGCTGCCGCTGTCGTCGCTTTTTCTTGCCGGCAAATAAAACTTTTGAAGGCATTTGTTTACCTCTTGCGGGGAAATTTCCTCAAAAGGAGTTGTGAATTCTTTTTGTATTTAAAATCATTCTGTAAAAAGGATTATTAGATTTAGTTTTAAGCTTATTTATGAACAAGTCAACTAAAAAAAG
This sequence comes from Porites lutea, assembly GCF_958299795.1. Lineage (NCBI taxonomy): Eukaryota > Metazoa > Cnidaria > Anthozoa > Scleractinia > Poritidae > Porites > Porites lutea. The sequence continues at coordinate 21,709,680 of NC_133212.1, forward strand.
TAACGCAAGACTTAAACTTAATTTGCATTTGTAAACAACAAAACTTTTTCGCCGGTTTTATCGATAAATTCAAGTCAAAAAGACAAAGTTTTACCTGTGAAAACTTCCACCCCGAGCTTCGTCACTTTCTTCGTGTATTTCGGAAACAGCTTGCGTGATTAGTTGTGAAATTTCTTTGTTTGTTACGGCAGCAAACCGGGAAGGCATTTTGCAACTTACGCGAGTTTGGCGTCTCTCGCTCGGAGGAACTAGAGGTGAATCAGTGAATAGTGCAGGATATTCACTGATTGAGCAGCCAATCAGAGCGCGCGAAAAACACTATCCACTGTTTTAGTATATACTAAAAGATTTTAACCAATTGATTTCAGGTTAGATGCACATTTTTACCATTTGCTTAACCATTTGGTTTCGTTATTTTGACTGCCATGAAAAGTTATTTTGACCAGTCGATATTCTAACGGAATTATAACCGTCACAACAACTGCTGATCATTGGTTAATCTAACCAATAACATAAAGGTTACGATTTTAACTAGTTTATTTTAGGTTAAAATTACCTTTTGCAACTGGTTATAACCTTTTAATATAGTTACCATAACTGATCTGTTTTTACAGTGCAATAGCATTCTTGCTCGTTGCGTAGCTCTTTGAAATATACCGATTCATAAGGAAGATTTTCACACGTATTCCATACAATAGGTGAGATAAATACAGGAAACGCAAGGTTCCATGCACAGTTTCAGGTAGATTTACACAGCTTTGATCAAAACATTCTCAGTTTCGAGAATAGTTTATTCTAAACCATAAGAAAAGATTTAATGAGAAGTTGAATTTTTCGCTATTTCTCTTTTAGTTTTTACATTCAGTTCATTTTATTTGCCGAAAAGGAAGCCGTAGAAATTACAAGGACGTTTGATCAATTCACACTCGCGCATTCTAGTCTTATTTTAAACTTTGTAGCGGAAGGACATCTGTGAGCAGGGAATAAGTCAGCACAGAATTTGATTGTCGGCGAATTTCTGTAACCGTCCATCGTTCTGCTAGTGAGAGGCTAGCCGTTGTTCACTCGTCTTGCTTGTTTGGGGCTGAGTCTTATTCCGGTCAAAGAGAGAGAAAGAGTGTCTGGCAAGTTTTGCAATGAAAGATTTGTGAACTCGTGTCTGGAAAACTCTCCAAGTGTTTATATATACACAGTTATACGCACCTTATAACTTCTTCTGCGCTTAACGAGTGTCGTTAAAATTTGGGTTTATAACTTTCACTGAAACAACTGCTCCACAGAATGTCACTGATAACTGACGCAAAAGAGTGTCGAAGTATGACTGCACAATAAATGTTACAAAATCTACCTAAGCGGTCCCTTGGGGATGTTCTGTCTTTACGTCATCCTAACCATTTCGTTCTTGCGGGCGCAAACAATAGAAACGTCATCATTACCCAATTCCTCGTGGCCCCTGTTCATGCAAATGCTAAACGTTGAACAATAAGCATGTGCTTCATGTTAAATTCTCTTTGACCAAACTTTGCTTTGTCTAGGTTGTTCATCGGTTTCATTAAGCGTCTTAGAATTGTGACTTTCTCTGTTAGAAATTCAAATTTGCTTTGTTCTTCATTTTAGATTCTATTAGGCGTCAGCAAATTTAAAATATTATTGTTTAAAGCAATTTTTCCAAGAAACGTATAATGGCTTGCTTTTATTAAATAATATCATCACCCAGTGTCAAAACTAGTTGCGTTCGTCAGAACGCACTCCCTAATCTGGTGTTTAGTGTGGCTCTAGGGCAGAAGTTTTCGAGTTATCACGGGTTACTGCCAATTAGCAGCCCCTATTGATTTTATCTGGGGCCGGGAAACTGGACTCTTTTCGACTCGATTTTTTGTGATTTTTCCGTATTAGTGACGAACACGGATCCATAATCAATAATAACCTCTAGTTACTTCAAACATTAATGCAATACCATCCGCCATCCAGCGCCAATGGAGAACTCATATATCCGGAGACCCTGCCTCGAAAAGAATTTTTCTTGCATACTTAAGTGTTTAATTAGAAAAGTTAATTTGGGCCTTTTGTCAGTATCAGTCAGCAAATAAAATTGCATTATCTCTCTCCCTCTGGAATGCAGAATATCTTTTGACTCTCGGGGAAGGTTAGTATACTCGAAGGAGTAATTTGTGTGTGCGGCAAGGCTGTATCTTAAGTCCTCTCCTTTTTAATCTTTATATAAACGACCTACCTTCCACATTTGAAAATACGTTATCTAATTCTTTTGTTTTGCCAAACGGTGCAAAATTTAATTCTCTTTTTTATGCAGACGATTTAATCACGATCCGGAAACAGGATTACGAAATTGGCTTGATAAGTTGTCTTCCTACTGTAGTTCGTGGATGATGAAAATCAATCTCAAGAAAACTAAGATTATAGTCTTTCAGAAACGTGTCAGGAAAAATGTTGAACTTCGCTTTCTGATAGATGGTCAAATTATTGATGTTGTGCAACAATACACTTATCAAGGAACTAGAATCTCCTTATCAGGAAGTTTCTCAGTGTCACGTGAACATCTCAAAGAAAAAGCTCCTCATTCCCTTTTTAGCTTGACACCACATACGAATCTCAGCAAACTAAAAACATCTCTTGCTTGTAAAGCTGAACTTGAATATATTTCAGCTTGCTTTGACTTTCGCGACAAATTATTAACAAATTAGTTTAATTGGCCAGTGATTAAATTTTAGTTCTTTTTCTTAAAACATAAATATAAATAGCTTTTGCAATACTGTATGTACTTCTATGGTTCTGCAAATAAAGCTTTTTTGTTGTCGTTGTCGGTGGGGGATGTGCCGCCCAGTTCTCCAAATCTCGACCCTACTTCAGATCAATTTTTTCAGAATGCCATTTTCCAAAGCTGTTTTGAAACCTGGCCTTAAAATTCCATGCCCCTTTGCAGACCAGGCACCTAAAAAAATTGCACTCATGCCATAGGCAGCCCAATAATTAGGTGCTCTCTGATTGCTTGCTTTTAATTACGACCAGAGTGCAATCCACTCACATACTCTCCCGCCTGCCTTCACCATTTTCACTATTTTTAGGCCTTTTCCGTTTTATCTGAGGCTAGAGGAGAAGATGTCAGAAGAAGATCTGAATTAATTGAGTTTTATACTACAGCCGAGACCATTTTGGATAAAATGCATGAACGGATGATAACCTTACTTCAAAAGCACATTCCTAATGTGAAGGAGGATATGAAACTGCATATAAAGCAACTGAAGGAGAAGGAGTACTATCTTCTTTTTGCAGGTAAATGGCAAACTGCGCAAAAAAACATTAACTTAATTTTAACCTTAAATTATGATCCGTGATGTTTTAATGAAAGAAAACTTACTTAACCAAAAAGTGTTTTCTTGATAATCGTGGAGAGAAAAAACCCGCAGTTTCACGGATAGGTATTTTGTGCCGAATTTCCCTTAAACCCACCAATGCCGAGCATACCTCTTTGATCTGGCTGGATAGTCGTGATTAGTAGTAGAATCCTCCTCGCAACCAAACTGGTCTGGTCTGCCGGTTCTCTGAATAAACGGAAAACTCTCTAGTTTTGTGTATCATTTAGCCTCTCAACAGACCAGTTTGAATGAGAAATCAGAATTAAAAGGATTTCCCAACTGAACGCATCGTTCGTATCGGTTTATTTACAGGTGAAACGTCTTCTGGTAAAAGCAGCTTGATCAATCTTATTCTTGGAGAGGAAATTCTACCCTATTCCCATAAATGCTGTACATCCACCATATGTGAACTGAAGTTTGGGGACGAACGCAGGCTGGTGGTGCACTTTAAAGACAAGGATCATCCAGAAACAGAACTCCCAACTGAGGAAATCTTACTTGCGCAACCAACAGAATCTTTCAGCTACCTTGATCAGATCTTTTCATATATTCATGTGAAGAATGACAGTGGAAATAAAGGTTCAGTTGTCAAAAAGGTCGAGCTTTTTTGGCCGCACAGTCTTTTGCAGGTAAATCAACCTCATTTGCCCGCAAAAGTTTGTAGATAGACTGATAGTTCCAGAGCAGTTTTAGTCCATTGTGGTCTTCAAATAGTGTTATAAATTAAATCGATGACACTAAAGTTAATATGTTCTTTAATTTACACTGGATATATCACTGGAAATTATTGACAATTTCTTGCAAAACAAAATTATTTGACCAGCGATCAATTACATTTTAAAAAGATAAGGTTACTTTAACGACAATGTGCTCTCTCGTCCACATAGGCAACATAGGTAAATGGGCAGAGTACGATGAAGAGGTTGAAGTTGGAAGGCAAAAAGGCGGGAGCCTCTTCGAGGCTTTCTTGAGAGGAGAGAGGATGCTTTAAAATGTCCGGGGATTACTTAAGTTAAATACAATATATTCCCGGAAATGCTACTTTTCTCAAGAAATTATTTTGAATGGGTTACAAATTGCCAGTTTTTAGATGATCCTTGTTGAAAAGCGATCAAAAAAAGGTTCCGTCGATACTTCTTCTGTCGGTCATACTTCCTTAACTCATTTATCTATTTTCTCTCTCTTTTATCTCTACTGATTGGGCTGTTAGGCAGTTATTGTAATTTTAGGTGTGTTTTGATTTTCTTGGTTACTAATCATAGACAGGATTAGTAATCATTGACAGCCCTGGTGTCGGAGAATCTGATGAGATGGACAAGATGGTAGTCCAGTATCTACCTAAAGCGTTTGCTTTTGTCTATGTCATTAACAGTGCAAACGCTGGTGGAATTCAAAAAGACAGGGTGAGTATTTTATCCTTTTCTGTCGATTTTACCCATACGTTCCTCATAGAAGGTTGGTGAGGGGGCGGGCATAGGCACTCGCGCTTCAATCCGTGTATTTAAAATTCTCTACATTACTTCCACTTGAAACTAGCTGATTTTTTTCTGCGCGGGAGCGCACTTCAGTGGGAAATTTAAATAGCACTGGGAACATTCAGTTAATTTAACACGTCGAGATTGTGTTGAGACGTGATGACTAAAGGTCAAAAAAGGGTCCTCAGGGGAATCGCCATCTTGAAATAAAAGCCAAAATGGTTTCCGAGCAGCAGGGTTGTAGTCAGTCTCCTGCAAGCTTCTATTTTGACAGCAGTACCGCTCTGGTTCGACTAATTCTGTACGTTGTTCTAGTACTGCAGTTTAAAAATGTGCGAATTTTCTGATACGGGTAATTTACTTGTGAATGGAGAAAAGCATCATTTTAGAGCTACAAATTTAGGCCGAGTCAGTTCCGATGAGCCTTTGGCACAAATACAGTTAACGTTTGTCAAGACAACCTGCCACTTCACCAGTTCTCCCTTTTGCTACATCAATGGCGAATAACGAATTAAAACTTTACATCAGCAAGAGACTGAAGAAGTGACCCGTTGGCACAATTTTTTTCTCACAGCTTGAAAAGCTGCTGGTTATGGCGAGGGACATGTCACTCGGGGATCCAAACCAAGAAAAAGAAGAAGGTGGATTAACGTCCGTTATAGAGGAAGATCCCTTATCCAAATGCGCGTTGTTTGTGTGCAACAAGTGGGAGCAAGTGCCAGAGCAAGAAGTTCAATCAGTCAAAGATGAAACCGTAAAAAAACTAGGAAAAGTCTGGCCCGGCATTGATCCCGAATCACAAATCACCCACATGTCAACCGCTAGAGCTGTAACTGCTCAAAACCTTGGTGTTATCACCGAAGAATTTTCCTCTGTAATGGATGGAATAAAGTCAGTGATCCTGATGAGCATTGAAGCTAAGTTGGAACTTCATTGGAAGTAAGCGTTAATTTATAAACTCTACCCTCTCCTGCATCAAAAAAGGCAGCGATACTAATATTCTGCCAATACGCTCAGACCCTTCGATGCATGCACAACAGTTCTACCTTTTTTCATTCTGGTTAAGATGAAATTAAGACAGGAGGACTAAGCATTTTGCGAAGACTTCGCTGTAAAAGTGCTTGAGGTGCTGAGAAAAAAGCCGCATTGTGTGATTCGAACTTTTTATTTACCGAACTTAATGACTTTTTAGGTCGACCAAAATGATACAAGTTCGACGGTTGATTCAAACGTCAAACTTCATTTGTCGGACTCAATTCATTTTCACGACGTACACTGGTCTACAATGCTTGTCATTGAAAATAAATTATAGTAATTTATGCATTATGTTTGGCACATGAGAAGTTCAATCGACGAGTAAAACAAAGTCGCTCCACAGTCGAAATTCTCACGTGGGTCACTCGATCTCGATTCCATAAAAATTGTAGCCTATAGCCATTTTTTCTGGAGAATTTGATGGGAGTCTGACTCTAAAATCGATATTAGTTCAATTGGACTGAGTTTGGATAAGGATGGGGTGCTAGGTAAAAATCGACTTGTGCTGGCGGTAATTAATGCAAGAGAGGGAATAATTTTCATATTGTCAAAGTTGGTTAACACTACCTTCTTTGCCTTTCCTCAAAGGTGCGATCTTTTTTCTTTGTGATTAATTGTTGCCACAGATAACTACACGTGCTTTCATTTTTTAGTTGGCTTCACAGATTTCTTACAACGATTGTGATTCACGCAAAAGTGTTCTTGGAAAATGCTTCCAATACCCATGACGACATCAACCAGAAAATGGAGAAGGTTATTCACCGTTTAAATGTAATGAAAAGAGGTCAAAGGAGAGTGATTCAGGACCTGCAGGCATCTTTCAACGAAAAAGTCCACACTATTTTGTGCCAACTCTCGGAATATCTCGATTCTGAAGACGCAATGGCGCGCTTTACATCATGGTCGGAGAACGAATTTCCAGATCAGTATATATCGGCTTTGACTCCGGAAGTGGGAGAGAAAATAGACACGCTACTGTCTAGCCGTTTTCAAGAGGTTGTAAAGCAATGGGAGGAAGAAAACCATGTGTTTGCAGATGCTCGCCTTTCCCTCGTGAAAAAGGTTAAGAATTGCTACGATGAAGCTGAATTTCAGAGAAGGAATCTCCTATTCGACGCCACAGACGTACCTCGTGGTGTTAGCAATTTTAAAAAGTTTCGGTTTTCCATCGCCAGAAAGGCGTACATGAAGATAAGAATTCTTACCTTCGCGGTGTTTGGCTTAGTCGCCGACGCTATGGATGTCAGGTTTATTACTGAGTTGTATGGGGGTTCCAAAATTGACTTTAAGGATGTTATCTCACAAGCTTCAGTAACGTTTCTCTCTTCTAGAAGAGAGAAGAGGCAACTTAAAAAGTTTGTGGAGGGCAAATTAAACGATGTTAAGGACTGTCTTGGTAAAATTGAAGTTCGTCTTCCAGAGCTGATAGAGGAGGACAGAGAACTTTATTCAGAGCTGTATGGGCAACTCTTATGTAACCTTGAGCAGGAAACTCATTTCCAGGAGGAAAACAAAGACCGCTACCGGAGGATACGGGATGAGGGGTCACAATGCAGAGATCAACTGGCACTATTTGGTCTAAAAAATGTTTGTACCACCAAAATCAACCACGAAGAATTAGAATGGAAAGAAGAAAAGTCATCGCTCCTGGGCAGTGGGTCATTTAGTGCAGTTTATCAAGGAGCAATGAGAAGATGCGGCGAAGTTGCGACTGTGGCTTTGAAGGTGTTCAATGAGGCGCTAAATGCCGATAACGCCAGCGAAATCATGCAGGAGATGAAAATGTTAAGGCAAGTTAAAACGTTTTGTTTTGTTTCTTCCCTACACGTTCTTGTAGGTCATTTTTGTACGGAATTTGAATTCCCGTTTTTGAAAGACAAACTTAGGATGAGTTGGATTGACCTTCAGAAATATTCCGTATTAGGGACAAGTGGAAATAAATTGAAGAAATCACTTGTTTTGGCATTTACTTCATTGCAATACCTAGAAATTTGCTTGAAATAAAATATTCCAATGTATGTAGAGTTGAAATGGTCCAAAATCTACGGTAGAAGAGATTTCATTGTAACAAAACTTGCTTTTAAGGATTCTTATTCCGGAATACGATCAATGGAAAGTACCCTGTGTTGTAAACTAAACAAAGTTGAAGAAACTGACTGAGGTTAATTGCACCTCTTTCCTTTGTTCATATGTCAGAATTCTAAAGCACCCTCACATCGTGCAGTTTTATGGCATATATCTTGATATGAGCAGCCCTAAGAGCACTAGAGTCATCTTTGTCATGGAGAAGTGCAAAGGAAACTTAAGGAACCACATCTTCAGGGAACTGGAGTCAACGCCTGGTAGATCTAAAAAGGCTACTACCGTCAAAGAAGTTTGCCACTGGGCAAAACAGATCATTGATGGTTTGGCTCATATTCATGAATTGGGAGTTGTGCACGGGGACTTTAAGCTGGAAAACATCTTGGTATGAAGATAGAATATTTTAATATCATGATTGTAAAAGTATGATGATGTATACAAATTAGAGTCCTCCCGGAAATATTGAAAGGGCAAATCTTGCAATGAAGTCTTCTCTCTGGATTTAGTTAATTTGAGTGTCAAAATATGGGAGACAGTGAGCTGAAACCATTGTATCTTTTTCCTTTTGTAAAAACAGTGGATATCAAGGTATCAGGAGAGAGAGCACCCTTTACTTTTGGGTGATCTTTTTTTGGGGGGTGGGGGCGGATTTGTTTCCTTTTCACGATTAGCACAAAAAGGGGACTACTCAAAACAACTCCAAAGTAAATATCAATTTACGTAAAATATCAGTTGTTTTCTTGGGGTGGTAATGAAAAGTCAAATGTGACTCAAGTGACTCCGAAGAAGGCGTTGATCGGAGGCGTGGTCAGAACAGGCAGTCATGATCAGCTACCACGCAGCATGGAAGTTGTTTGGAAACACACCATTACATTTACCCAGTGCGAACAAAGACTTCTCTCGGGTGAGGCTTTTCCTGTAAGCGACACGAACGACTTCGTAAACGCTAAAAGCCATGCCAGAGGGAAATCGTTGCTCGAAGGGTAAATTACATTCCTAGTTTAATGGCCTTTGTTCCCACAAGTCTTTCGTAACTTAATGTAAAGTATCTGTACTATCAGCCAGAAGGTCAAAGGGTCGACTCTTGTCGGAAGAACTCTGAATTTTCAACTCGACTAGCCGGCGTCACAAACCCAAAAAAGCATAATCTTTGTCTAAACTATTGCACTATTTTTTTGTAACATAATGCATTGTTCCTTTAAAGTTGTCTGAAGATAACACAGTGAAGATTGCAGACGTTGGCCTGGCTAAAGCAGAAACAGAAATCACCGGCACCTTTAAGGGAACACCTGTTTATATGGCACCTGAAGTGTTTCATTCCCAAGTGTACGACTCCAAGGCAGACATCTACAGCCTAGGGCTGTTAATGTGGGAGATGTGGTACGGACAGCGGGCCTTTGCTGACGCTCCAGGAACAACGCCCCGAGGTTTTTTTGACTGGGTTGATAAAGGAAACCGTCCAGTTCACAAGCAGGGCTGCAAGACGCCTCCATCCGTCTGGGAACGGTTGATGACACAGTGTTGGGACGGGAATCCAAATAAACGTCCCAAAGCCAAAGAATGTCACGAAAGAATGGTCAAGTCTGTAAGGTTTGAAAGTAGTGTCTGATCCTTAATAACGGATAAAGTAATAAACTGGCTGATTTGTTAGAGCCTTTGCAGCAAAATTACAGAAGAATCATTAGGAGGATTCAAAAATTCATTAGAGAGGCAATCATATTATCCAATAGGAATTCGATTAAAATGTGTGCATGTAGCTGACGCTAAGAACAGGGTAACGCGTATAGGTAACTTGGAAATATATAGTTTTACAGTTAACTAATTAATCTGCTCTTACTAGCTAGCTACAAGCTACTCATGTATGGTGTAGCTTCATGGTAAGCCATTGATGCCGGAATTAAAGATTTGATTACAGATTTTAAACAATATAACCGTCAATTTGAATCGACAGAACAACACAAACAACTGATATAATAGATGGTTTGTTCTACTATTTTAGCCATGGGATCAACAACTTTTCGAAGGAATCAGTGGAAACTATAAGTAGGTTGATGTTAATCAGTTGAACGTTTTGAGATCTTTGAGAATTTACAAAACAACAAACAAACCAAAAAATAATTTTGAGGAAGCTGAATTGAATTTTGTATCAGCATCACGATTATTTTTTATTATTTTTGTACGATCCCAATAAATTAATAAAAGTGTGCAAAATTTCTACCCAAAACGTTTCAGTATAGCAACTCAAGAGGTTGCCGTCCGTAGAGTTAAAAGTTATAGAGTGACAAGTAATTTCGCCATTACATGATCTTGAAGTGAAAGGCGTTAACTGTTTGTATCTGTAAACAAGAGCGTTTATGACATAGTCTTAGGAGATGGTTCCCAGAAGGTAGTTACAGAGGGTCCCTGTGAAATATGGACATGAGTGAAATTGGTAGCCTTTATATTTAGTTTTTGCAGATGCAAGTTTTGTTTTGTCTTTTAACTACTCACAGTTCTTCTTTTGACTGTGGGTCAAACTAAAGGGTCTTAAAGATCATTGAATGACTGTCTTAAGTAAAAAAGTAGATTATAGTAAAAAGTAGATGAGTTAAAAAAAATGACGAATTGTAAATTTATCCTTATTTATTCTTACCTTCCGTTAATAGCTTATCGCCGTTGTAAAAATATTAACGACATGCTCGTTAGAGCCCAGCTTACTAACAGCACCGACACCAGTAACTCCCGACCCACCCCCGGTTCCTTTCGGTGCAACAACAGGAATTGTACCACCTGTCCCTATATTGAACATGGCCGTAATCAATACACTTTTCATTCTACAGGTGAGACCCACTACATCAAATCTCATATCACTTGTGAAACTGTTAATGTTATCTATTTGATTCAATGTCGCCTGTGTAATCTACAATATATTGTAGAAACTAAACGACGCCTCAAAGACCGTTTTAATGAACACAGACGACCTGTACTCAACCCTACTGGTAATTACATCCATACTGCAGTTTCAGAACACTTTTTAACCAGTAATCATTCCGACAATCATATGCTTTTGATTCCTGTTGAAAAACTTAAAAATGGGCGTGATTCTTTCGGGAAAGCACGTGAAGCCCACCTTATCCATAAAGCTAAGACAATTGAGTCTCTGGGTATCAATAAACGTGATGAACTGTAACTATATATAGTATATCTTTTATTTTTTTGTTATCTTGCCTTTTAAAAGTAGCGACACCATACCACGTCATATTATGTGATTTCCGGTCATTATTTTACCTCATATTTATTTCTGTAAATTCGTGATATCTCAATATAAAACCTGATGAAGACTGGTATTGGCCCGTCGAAATATCGCAACTAAACTCTATTTCACGTTGTTTGCTCAGTCCTTTAATTTAACATTGGAATTATAAGTTAGCTGAAATAATTCACCATTTTCACATAGATCATAATGCACCTTGTTTACCCCTCAAAATTTTGCATAAACATTGTCTTCGATCTAAGACGACTATAGTACCCAGGTATGCAACATTTGTGAGTGTGTGTGTGTGGGGGGGGGGGGGGGGAGGGGGGTGTGTACAAGGTGCAATATGGTCTATGTGAGATTGGCGAATTAGCCTACAAGCAAGCTCTCCTATTTGAGCACCAGCGAAGCGAGCCGCTCGAGAATGCACGGGCGGGTGGCGAAGCGGCGAGGGGCTCTCGCGCGTCTACCTTTCACAGGAGAGTATTTGGCAATTATTCCTCGAGCCCGAATGGGCTCGGAATAAATAGCCCATGAGGCCGAAGGCCTCACGGGCTATTCACTCAGAGGCCATGAGGGCGAGAGGAATAATTGTTTTGGTAAAATCCAACTAGCTGGTCAAAAATATCGAGAAAAAAAGTTTAGCTACAGTTAAAGCTAGACTTTAATCCTTTTTTGCCGCCAAAAAGCCCGCGCTTTTCGCTACTAGTGGGCTATAACATATAGCCTAGTAGTACCTCAATCAATCAGAACGCAGCATTGATAATAGACCACTAGTTGGATTTTACTAAAAAACTTTATCCTCTCTTGCTTTTCACGGTATCCCGCAGGCTATTGGCGAATGAAAGGCGTGATAAACATTCGCTCTTTAAAATCGGACCACAAAAGAAAGCTACTGCTTTTATCGCACTGCGCTTTTCACAAACATGCGAATTCTGAAGTTCAAAAGCCATAACTGACGATTGCGTTTTTCGCTGCCGTCAATAATAATAATAATATTAATAATATTTATTATTTGGTATTGCGCAAATTAACATATATCAAAGGGAATATTAATAGTTCGCATATATCATATCTTAGGGAACAAAACTTAACTTTAATGGGTTCAAAAGGTCATGGTTTGTGATTTGTGATTGGTGGATTTGGATCCGTTTTGTGTTTCTGTGTTTCAACGTTCGTTGCTTGTGATCGTAATTATAATTGACGGTAGCGAAAAACGCAATTGTCAAGGCGGCTTCTGAACTTTAGAGTTCGCATGTTTGTGAAAAGCGCAGTAAACAGCTAAGAAAAGCTGATTACTGAAACAGCAAGCCATATGATTGTGATTTACAAACTTATAAAGTTGCTTGATACGAATTCTTCTAAACTGTAAAAATATCTTACTATTCACATTTAGTTTTACCCAAACCACCAGTGCATAAATTAAACGATTTTAACCCCACCCATCATCACAAAGTAGTAATTAGATTTTTCTAGGAATTTGCAACCTCCTTTATGTTTCCCGGGTCACATTGCGATGGACTTTACACTTTATTGAGACATACTGATCGAGCAGTGTAGCACTGACAAAGTTTCTTTAAACAACTACGCGTGTAGCTAAAACCGCCGGTCAGTAGGTTAGGCAAAATGGCCACTGGTAAAAAGAAAAGAATCGATGAAATGACATTGAGGGAACTGGCTACAGTGATGGAGGCTCTTGGTGTATCAGACGAAGGGGTGGAGAACTTAAGCGACGCGAGGTCTCGAATAAGATCCGCCTTAAATGCGGCCGAAAAGACGTCGAACTCCTGGTCACCAGGAGAGGTAAGGTATTTCAGTGTAAGCGAATGTTTCAGAACCGTAAGGAATTTGGCCGGGGTTCATGGGTGTCCTTCAAGAGGAGCGGCATTTCGTGATTGCTTTGATGGAAGCTATGCGACGTTAAACCGTTATTGCTTAAGACCTAAGGAAACTGGCTGTAAAATAACAGTTTTTATTTCATTTATGTACGGCCCCAAAAGACACAAAACTGTTTGTTCTGCTGGAAATTTCATTTTCTCGTTTTAAGGTTACACCCGTTTCATGCTTGGTGCTTTTAATTCTTGAATTAAGTTTGGCAAAAGCTCGACGCTGATTTGGTTTGGCAAAGCGGATTAAGTTTGACGATGTCTGTCGTGCTATATGAATCTGCATGGTATGACAGAGAGTCAAACCTCGTGCTCAGTTATGCCGTGTCTAAATAAATTCATAAGTTTGGAAATGTTTTTTTTTTTTCGGATATCATTGTATTTTTGTTTTTGCTTCATTTACCACTGACTTGATACTAGTATCTACATAATTAAGTTCCACTCTGGCACGAAGTCTGTTTTTAACTCGTACTAATTCTTGCTCCTGTTGAGCGCATGCAATTAATTACAATAGCTCATCTGAGTTCGGCAAGACAGAAGCACGACGTATGAACTCATCAGTGCATTACATTTATATATGTGCGTTTACAGCACTCCATGAAAGCTCTATTTTTTTTTCTCGGAATATCAACTTGACTAGCCGCAGGCTCGATTTTAGGACCGCGTTAACGTTCTTTGAATATTTGGTGCTGATTAAAATCACCCTTGGTGTGCATCTTTTGTTGGGAATAGACAGCGTCATCAAGAATCTTTTTAAGGTCCTCAACACATACAAAAAAAGGTCAGTTCACCTACGTTCGAACAGTAAGAGGTACAAGGAATTCAATTTGCTGCATGTTTTGTTATTTTCCATCTTTTGTTGGGCATCGTGGCCTACCAACTCTGCTAGGTTAGCCTCGGCGTCGCACGCGCAAAAATGGGAGGGGAGGGGGAGGGAGAAAAGCGCGAAAGCTGGTTGAAGAATAAACATGTGTTTCATGTTAAATTCTCTTTGACCAAACTTTGCTTTGTCTAAGTTGTTTCTCGGTTTCATTAAACGTCTTAGGATTGTGACTTTCTCTGTTCTTCGTTTAAGATTCAATTAGGCATGAGTAATTTTACAATATTATTGTTTAAAAACAATTTTTCGAGGAAACGTATCGAAGAAGTTCGTCGGTAGTGTAAGACCCTGTTTACATGGAGTGGGGGACCCCGGTCTAGTGGGGTAGGTTTCTTTTGTTTTGTGTCCCCCAGAGCGTGAAAACAAAAGAAACCAACCCCACCAGACCGGGGTCCCCCACTCCATGTAAACAGGCCCTTTTAAGTCTTGGCACCTCTTCAACGGTGAGGTTTGTATTAGAGTTTTCTTTCTTTGGAACGCTTTGTACTTTTTGCATACAATTTCGATTCCTTTTTCTTGAGGAATGTTATTGTAAAGGCTGTTGACATCCTTCAAACAAGTATTTGTCTTTTGAGGGATGAAATCTAAAGATATGTTCGGCCTCTGTATTTTTACTATGATCCACCCTAGCGAGCCTTGGGCTCACAAGCCAGACACGCAGAGATCTTGAGAGATATACATGTGCGTAGTAGATTTCTTTACTAGTCAAAAATGCTTAATATGGTCAGATATTGTTTCTCTAAGGCTGTCTATGACAGCATGCTCTTTATCAGAGCCCGTCCGTTGATTTGATAACTCACTGCAAAATACTCAATACTCAAACGACACTTGAAAATATGCTAACCAGAGCATCAAAGTGAAAACCTACCAGAAATTTAAAACGATAGACAATATCAAATGTGAAGATTACCTTCACCAGGTCACCGATACGCGACACAAAATAACTCTAACAAAACTACGACTAAGCAACCACAAATTAGCCACAGGGACATACAGGACGTTATTCGAGACCGTTTAAGAAACCTGAAGAAAGAATTTGCCCAATTTATAAAATAGAAATGGAGGACGAATACCATTTTCTAAATATATGCCCTGCTTGCCAGGAAAAAAGATGTTCATTTATTTACTAGATCATTTGAGAAAATAGAATAAAATGAAAATAAGCAGAATGTCACCTGACAAAATATTAATGTTTCTAAAAAAAACCCAAGCAAAAAAGCTAAAATACAAAAACTATAGGCAAAACATGTATTCAAATGCTTTGAAAAAAGAAAAGAGGGCGCGGCAAAAAGTAAATACTCTTAAACGTAATTAATTAATAACTTATAAGTCATATATGGTTAGGAATTTTTGTTGTTTGTAATTTAGGGACTCTTCATATGAGCCCGGTTGACCGGGCTGGCCCAGTTTCCGAGATCTCACCTTAACTCTAAATCCTTTGTAAAATTTTCGATATGTTCATATGAGAGGGCGGGCTGGCTCGGTTCCCGAGATCTCGGTAAGCGAGCTGGAAATTTTGCCATATGAACACTTCATCCCGGTTACCGGGATGAATGGCGGGATGAATTCTGGCGGTCATGGCATCGTCTTGCATTACCTGCTGTATTTTTTACATCATAAGCATCCCATTTAACTGCAGTGATACAGCTTTAAGAGTTACCGATGCCAAGATAAGCCCAAGAGCTAAAATGTTTGTGTTTCGCTATGTTTGTTTTGTTTCCCGAATTTGGCGCCAGAACTCGTCCCCAGGATCTTTGACCTTTTCTCATCTCGGAAACCGGGCTGAAATATGAACCCGAGGCGAAATTCATCCTAGCCTGCGTAGCTGGCGGTATTGTGTAGTAGTCGAGTGAGATTTGGCGGCGGAGCCGTTGTAATATAGTCGAGTGAGATTTGATGACGGAGCCGTCATGAGCGGCGAAGCCGCGAGAAAGTGGGTATTTCAACCGCCTCGTCCCTACTCCCTTTTTTTTGAAACACGGCTCCGCCGCCAAAACTTTAATCTCGCACCCACACAATACCGCAAGCTACGGAGGCTAAATTCATCCCGGTAACCGAGCCAGCCCAGTCAATCGGGCTCATATGAAGAGGCCCTTTGGAAAAAGGTCGAATCGGATATACTGTTTAAAAACACGTATGCATGTATGTATGTACGACTCGGGCTTAAAGTGAAGCCTTATACTAAAGACAAAATTGGAAGCCTTAAAAAAAACCTCACTGGCAGAGGTCAAATTTGCAGATTAATAGAGTGTTTTCACATGACGTCACGGCGGCCATACAATGAAACGGCGGCCATGTTGGTGTCCCAAACGAGTCCTCTGGGAGTTGAACTCTTTTCTTATGCAAACGCTTTCTTTTGTTCCAATAAATTTACATAGATGCTGGCCACGTGAGTGAAAACACTCTATAGGGTATGCTGCCTTTTGTCATGCAATAAAACCCATTGGCGCCACACATTAGGGACCGGTCATTATTTATCGCCTGGGGGTGGGGTCGGAGGATTTTGGGCTAAACACGATGAAATTTAGCCGATCCCCCCTTTAAATGTTATTTTATTGAAGTGATCCCCCCTCATAACTATATATAACTTTCGTGATCCCCCCCCCCCATGTCTTTGTACCCATATTCACCTTTCGACGTGTATATTTAGTGTTTTAAACGTTCATATACAGGTAGTATTTCTAACTATGATGTACTTACAGCATAATAAAGCCGTTATCGCGCAGTCTTTTTTTAAAAGTGTCTCTTGATCCGTGTCTTTTTCTAGTCTGGATCCAGACGTCTGAATTCAGTTGACATACAAGCAATCTTGCTTAAAACTGCAAAGTGCTTGAAACTGCAATCAGTGCTTGAAACTGCAAAGTTACTTTTTTTAGAGTGCCAAATAGCAGTCCGCCAAGTCCCTATCAGCAGGTCATATTTAGCGACAATTTTCAGAGGACCACACTCTAAAGTCATTTGCAGGCGATGAGTTGGCCTATTTAGAAGAAGCACATAGGCGAATCACTACACTGCACGAGGAACTTCAGTCCGCATCCAATAAGTTGACAACAGCGCATATTAACCTGTCAAAGAAGTTTCCTTTGTGCGCGAGAAGATCAACAATGTCAAGAAGAAAGAAGGAAAATAAGAGGAAGGTCCGAAAAACCAAGGACAAGCGACTCAAGCAGAGGGCACCTCATCTCTTAGGAAACTTGACCTCAATCGAGGTCGCGGGGCAAATTTTCGGTTCAATCGAAGAGAATGATAGAGTTACTCCTGTAGATAGCATCAATGCTGACTTTGCTAAGAAACTAACAAGGCGTTTGCATCTAGACCCTTTGCTATGGCTACTAGAAAAGGGTATTTTTAGCACGACCCTAGCAAAAAATCTAGAGTAAGTAGCGGCCATTTTAAGGGCACAAAGTCCAGGATCAACCCGCCGAAGGGGACTAAATGTTGCTGTTGAATTGGATGACGAGGCTCAAGAGGCAAATGAAGTTGTTGAATGGGATGATGAGGCTCAAGATGAGGCAGATGAAGCAGTTGAATCGAATTTAGTATAGAGCTGACACAGGACGCCATTCCTGGAGAGGCGATAAATGGTTTATGTTTAAACAAACACGCTTTTGACAATGTTTCAGTTATCAGAAGTTTATATGGTTCACAATTCAGAATTCACCTGTCATGTTTAAAGATGAATATTAGCTAAGTCATGAGCACGTTATAAAAGGAAAAATATAAAAGCGTTAAAACAAAGCTTTCTCGATATAAATTGAAATGCACACATTCGCCAGTATGACAGACTTTCGTTTTTTAAATAAAGTTGTGTTAGAACAAATTGAGATTGCAAATGCTATCATCTCGCAGCAGAATGGGCACATTTATGTTGTATGCTTTCAAACTGGCATTGTTCAAGCAGATTTGAGTGGTCCCCCCTCTGAATCCTTCCAAAATTTTCAGTGACCCCCCCCTTTTGGGCTCTCAGTTACGACTGATCCCCCCGTCTGTTCTCCTAAAAATCAAGTGATCCCCCCCAAAATCCTCCGACCCCCCCCCCCAGGTGATAAATAATGACCGGTCCCTTATCGAGAAAAAACCGTTTCTAAATAGAGATACATAAAACAAGTATTTAAATATATAAAAAAGCTTAAAAACAAACGGTTTTGTCATGTGGTCGCTAGAGTTTGAGAGCCAGCCACTCAAATACAAAATCCGATTGGGCCTTCTTCGCTTTCGTAAGACTAGAATCAGCCATGCATGTACTTGTACAAACCTCCTCAATTAACTAAACCTTGTAACATAACAGCTTTACTTTTTTAGGCCTTCTCCGTTTTATCCGAAGCTAAAGAAGATGCCAGGAAAAGACGGCACTTACTCTATTTTTACACCACAGCCGAAGCTTTTTTGGGAAGAATGGATGAAGAGATGATAACTTTACTTCAAAAGCATACGGATCATGTAAAAGAGAATATTGAAATGCGTATAAAGCAACTGAAAAAGACGGAGTACTTTCTTCTCGTAGCAGGTAAATGATAAACCTAAAAAAAAAAAAAAAAGATCGGATACGTATGGAGAGAAAACTCGAAAAAAAATTTCTGAGTTCCACGGAAGGGAATATAACCCATGACCTTACGTACAATGGTCGGATGCTCTATTTGTTCACTAAAGGTTCTTACAACACAGCTTAGTTTTTAGTTCCAGCCTTTTGGGCTCTGAATTAATCCAAAACCTATTGATGAGGATTACCAGTCAGAGAAGGATAAATATCCACTGGAACGTTTTTGAAGCCTTCGATAAACTCGTTATGCCTGATTTTCGAAAATCAATAGGTAAGCAACGAGTGCTGCTCGTTTATTGAAGCATTACAAAGAATCTCGATATGGGAACTTGTGAAAGTGTTGCTCATTAGTCAATTTTGCCTTCCTCTCATTTGCAGCTCAGGAAAGTGATCGATTGAACCAACTTTTTTTTAGAGTTCGGCTGGTGATCTTCGGTTCGGGGTTCTTTCCCCTTTGCCAGACCGACCAGCCAGAGACCAGGGAAACTAACCAATGGGAAATAAAACGAGGTCACGTTGTTCGATTAAAACAAAGTTTCCGACTGGACCGAAGCCTTCTACGTACGTTTCGACCGAAATTTCGATTACTTCACTGTGTGCAGGGAGAAAAAACGAGAATTTTTGAAAATGGAAAACAGGTTTCATCCGAGAATTCTTGGACATGTATTTCAATAAGAAGATCCAGATTGTTAGCCATCTACAAAAAAGTTTCCGAAAAATTCGGTTGGAAAACAAACTGAACGGCTGAAAAGGTATAGCAGTCCTGTTTTCCAGGCCGGAACGTCGAAAACGGAAGTTATTGCCCCCGCAGGGATTTCGCCCAGAAGGCGAAGTCCCGAGGAGGGACTCTAGTAACTCGCGCGTATATTAAGGAAAGTACTTACAGTTGAAATATACAGTCATACGGTCAATATAGAAAAAATCTCGATTTGCTTGAACAGGGCCTACGAGGAATCGGTAGGTAATGATGACGTTTCTATTGTTTGCGCCCGCAAGTACGAAATGGTTAGGATGACGTAAAACACAAAAAGCTTACAATCGCACTTCGATACTCTTTTGCGTCACGTGCTATCAGTGACATTCTGTGGAGCAGTTGTTATGAAAGTTATCGACCAAAAGACACTCGTTAAGCGCAGATGAAGTTATAAGGTGCTTAGAACAGTGTACGTTTTAACACTAAGTGAGTTTGCCAGACACGAGTTCACAAATCTTTGCCAGTGAAAACCTTCAGCTGAACCTTGCCAGACACTCTTTCTCTCTCTTTGACCGGAAAAAGACTCGGCCCAAAACAAGCAAGACGAGTGAATGATTCAACGGCTAGCTTATCACTGGCAGAACTATGGACGATTACAGGAATTTGCCGATCTTCAAATTCTGTGCTGATTTATTCCCTGCTCACAGATGTCCTTCCGCTATAAAGCGTGAATTGATCAAACGTCCTTTAATTTCTGAGGCTTACTTTCCGGCAAATAAAGTGAACTAAATGTAAAAAGCGAAATAAAAATAGCGAAAAATTAAACTTCTAATTAAATCTCTTCTTATGGTTTAGAATAAACTATTCTCGAAACTGAGAATGTTTTGATCAAAGCTTTTTAAATCGAACCGAAACTGTGCATCGAACCTTTCGTTTGTTTCCTGTATTTATTTCACCTATTGTATGGAATATGTGTGAACATCTTCACTATGAATCGGTATTTTTCAAAGAGCTACACAACGAGCAAGAATACTATATACAGAGCGGGGCCGGGGCAGCTGTGGTGTCAACTATTACTAGTATAGTATTCCATTCTTCGAAGCTCATCATAGTACCTGTTTTAGACCTCTGCGGCTGTTCTCCGTAAAATGGGACGGATTTGTAGAATGGTAAACGCGATTCCCGAACAGAATTTACCAGTCTTGAATTTTGTTTACCATTTGCCCAAGGTGTGAACCATGTAAAATGGGCAAACCAGAAATAAACGGATTTCCCAATGGAATGTACCCTTCGTTTTGGTTTATTTACAGGTGAAACGTCATCTGGTAAAAGCAGCTTGGTCAATCTCATTCTCGGAGAGGAGATTCTACCTTACTCCCTTCTTAGCACAACGTCCACCATATGTGAACTGAAGTTTGGAGAGGAACGCAGGCTGGTGGTGCATTTTAAAGACAAGGATCCTGAAACAGGACTCCAAACTAAGGAAATTTTACTTGAGCAGCCAACAGGATCTTCTGATCAAAGCTACCTCGATCAGATCTCCCCATACATTCACGTCAAGACTGACCGCGAAAAAGGCTCAATTGTAAAAAAGATCGAGCTCTTTTGGCCGCACAACGTTTTGGAGGTAGATCGAGCTCATTTGGTCGCACAATACTCTGTAGGTAGACTGATAGCAGAGCTTCCGTGCGCGCCAAGCACGCGCAGCGTAGCCCATTGCTATACCAATTGGAAACCTATGGATGCGAAAAAAATTTGGTTATGACGTCAGCGTACGCCTGCCCGTGAGTACAGACAGAGGGGGAGGGAGTAGAGAGACTCTGTAAGGGGGGGAAGGGGGGGATATTTAATCAGTTTAGAGGCAACCAATAGAGTTGCTTCGGTAAAAATTTTGAAGTTTCTTGTTTTTGTCTATGGCAAAAGCTATGAAAAATGAACTTTAAAGGGTTTGCTTTTAGCTTGGTCACACTTTAGTCGCGCTCCAGGACTAGCCTAGTCTCAGACTGGTCAAAATTGTGACAGCAGAATTCATGCGTAAAAACTTATGTAGCTTCTAGAAAATTGTTTACCGACAAATAAAGCTTTGAGTAAGTTTTTTCATTTTAGGTCTGTTTGCGGGATAATTTTTTTTCTTAAATCACCCAGCCCACTCCCTCAAAAGGTAAACGGAAGGCTCCTAAATTTAAGAATAGATTTTCGGATATCTTGGTACAGGCTTAAAGTTTATGATTTTTAATATAAAAATTGTGTTTATGAACGGAAGTTTCGCTGTTAGGCTTGGCAAAATCTATATATTAGTTCCAGCGGTAGATCAAGGAAATTAGGTGATAATTCTTTGTTTACGTATTTATGGGAGTATATAGAAAATTACTCACGAGAGCTCTCATTACTTTAGATGAATGAGTTAAATTCTGATAGCTGTGTTACCGAACATTTCAAGGAATTCTTTGTGGAAGATATAATTATCAAGATCTTTTTTTTTTTTACAAATTTTGTAACATTTTTCCAAATTTTGGTTATGAATCATAGGCAGGCTTAGTAATCATTGACAGCCCTGGTGTCGGAGAATCTGAAGAGAAGGACGACATGGTAATCCAATATCTGCCTGAAGCCTTTGCTTTTATGTATGTCATTAACAGTTCAAACGCTGGTGGAATTCAAAAAGACAGAGTGAGTATCTTGATCAGCTTCGCTCGATTTTGCGCATGCGTTTAGTATAGAAGTTGCTAAGGGGAGGAGAGGCTTAATTCCCACACACCCCTGCACTCCATTCCATGTGATTAGAATTTACCCTCTGAGCGTCAGATTTCACGTGTAGTTCCACTTACTTTTGATGACGTTTGTTGTTTTTACCCACGTACGTACCATACCATCCTGAGAGACTCAGGGGCAGATAGTTGCCATTTCAAGTTCACGTTGATTTATTTATTTTTCTTCCCTTTTCCTGTTTGAAATTCGGATAGTTTGAGGCTCAAAATATGAAAGCAGCAGACCAGGAGTGACTTTAACCGCCATGAGTATGGCAGAGGATGAGAGAACTAAAAAGATATTCTCTGGAACATGGAGTTTCAACAAGCGCGAGGAAATCTTCTTTGCAGTTAAATGTCAGAATGGTTTTGCCGGGTGGATCTAAACTTCAAAAAGATGAAACTAATGATATGCAGACACACTTGTAATTCATGACACTGCAATGTGCTTACATTCTCGTCTCGACCGAAATTTGCCTACATCACCGGTTTTATCTCTTTCGAAGTTTAGGTCCAGTACTGAGGCGGGGATTTCCCCTATAGGCACTTACACTCCTCGTTCCTGCAGTTCTCAGAGTTCTGCCATGCTCTTGGCAGTAAAGTCGGTCTTATTTTTCTGCTTAGACATTTCCACAACGGAACTATTCGAGTTTCAAACAACGAAAGGAATGGAAAATATATAAATAAACGGGAACATGAAATTGCGACTCAATTTGTACAAGTAAAGTATGTGGGAGAGAGCGGATGGGGCTTGTTTACAACAAAGGTCATCAAAGGTCACGTGAAACTACACGTGAAATTTGACGCTCAGAAGGTGAATATTCTTCATTAGTTCTACTTGCAACTATAACTTGGAACTATATGACTTTTTTTCTGTGAGGAAGTGCAAATATATTTTCTAGCCTCAGAGTGAGCAAGTTTTGTAAATAGCATTAGGAATACCCAGTTAGGTTGATATGCTGAGATTGTACAAAATTTCCTCAATTAAAGACAGTAATGGCTAAAGCCCAATCAAGTAAAAGATAAACGGCAAGATTTAAGGCGTGGCAAAATAATATGGAAGACGTTTCGTTTCTGGGTAGTTATTTTGATAGTGGTACCGTTTTGGACCGACTAAATTAATGATGCTTTGTTGTTTAAAAATGAGCGAATTTTCTAATATGGCAAAATACATGGAGAATGCGCCATAGAGCTGCAAACTGAGGTCGTTTTCCGATGAGCATTCGCTACCAATGTTTGTCAGGACAAGGTAGATTTAATGGAATAACAAAAACCTTGCCATCAGCTATAGAGGCAGACGAAAATATGTTCACCTAATGTTTGCCTTACAGCTTGAAAAACTGCTGCAAAGAGCGAGGAGCGTGTTAATCGGGGTTCCAAAGGAAGGAAAAGAAGAAGGCGGAATATCGCTCGACATACAGGAAGATTTGTTATCCAAATGCGCTTTGTTTGTGTGCAACAAGTGGGATCAAGTGGTTCAAGAGCAAGAAGTTGAGTCGGTCAAGAATGAAGTTGTAAAAAAACTGAAAAGAGCCTGGCCCGGCATTGATCCCGAATCACAAATCATCTACATGTCAACCAAAAGAGCTACTACCGCTCAAAACCTTGGTGTTATCTCCAAAGACTTTTCCTTTTTAATGGATGGAATGAAGTCGGTCATCTTACAGAGCATTGAAGCTAAGTTGGAACTTCATTGGAAGTAAGCGTTAATCTGGGCTACAAATACATTTACTCCTCGTTGTAACTTTCTAATTCCAGTAACCTGATGCCTGAGTCTTTCCATTTTTCTTTTCTTTAATAATGATTGATGATCTGAATGCAAGAGGGGCAGCTATGTGGAAAAATGTAGATGATAATACAATTTCTGGGGTGGTATGTAAAGGTCAAGAGAGCTGAATATTCTGCAAGTAGTAGACGATCTCGTAAGGCAAGCAAGGAATGTCGGATTTCAATTAAATGAAAGGAAATGCAAAGATCTCAGGATTAGCTTTGTAAGGAACGAGCCAGTTTTTCACCCTATCTGCGTAAATAACGGTCCGCAGACCCTAGAAACCGTGCACAGTGTGAAATTGCTAGGACTTACTATTAACGGTGATATAAAGTGGAATGCGCACTTGTGTCGCGGCCTACTCTCAGGGACGTTAAGTCGCTTTAAGTTACGGCGACTTAAGGTGACTCGACCCAGTTTTTTTGGGGGGGTACCATCCTACTATGAAGCTCTCTGGTTTCCCCACCTTTACTTTTATCCTAAGTCTAACACATAGAATGGATAACATATAGATCAATCTACAATATAACATAAAATTTTTGGCGATCGGAGTAAATGTCACGTGGTTATAATGCCACGCCCCTTTTAGGTCTGAGTCGAAAATCTGCTGTTGCCGGCATTTTTTCGTGAAAATCTCTCGGTTACACATAGTGCGCATTAGTGCCTTGCGCTGAACAGAGTTTCACCAAAATCGCAAAGACCCAATTTGAGAAATTCAGCGGTTTCCAAATTTAGGTCAATGACAGACTAGAAACAATAGACAACTCCCAAAGCACAAACTCAGCGAAAACGCTAAAAATCTTCAATGTTTACTCAAGTTTGGGCTTATAGAAGGTAATGTCACAGTTTTTCAATGACCATGAAATTCAGAGTCCGGGTAGTTAGTTAATCAATTGTGGCCCTAAAAAAATTTGAAGGAAAAAAAACTACGAATTTTTAAGAAAATGCTTTTTTCGTGAGAAGGACTCTTAAACGCTGACAAACGTCAATAAATAGCGAAAAGTATAATTTCTATATGTTTGCTTTGCTCGAAATCGCGCTCATTTACAAGGCCCTAAAGCGTTTTGCTGACTGGCAAGGACCCATCTGTTATAACGATGCCCAAAATACAGAGATGAATCTCATAGTTTATTAGATATAATCCGTGTAAAGTTTGCTTATCATTTTCGCATAAATTATGACCTAAATTTGGAAACCGCTGAATTTCTCAAATTGGGTCTTTGCGATTTTGGTGAAACTCTGTTCAGCGCAAGGCACTAATGCGCACTATGTGTAGCCGAGAGATTTTCACGAAAAAATGCCGGCAACAGCAGATTTTCGACTCAGACCTAAAAGGGGCGTGGCATTATAACCACGTGACATTTACTCCGATCGCCAAAAATTTTATGTTATATTGTAGATTGATCTATATGTTATCCATTCTATGTGTTAGACTTAGGATAAAAGTAAAGATGGGGAAACCAGAGAGCTTCAAAGTAGGATGGTAACCCCCCCCCCCAAAAATGGGTCGAGTCACCTTAAGGTCCCAGAGTAGGTCTGTGTCGGAAAAAGTTAGAAAGGTCTCAACAAGATTAAATTTTCTAAGACAACCAAGAAATCGCATCCTGAAATCCTGAGAGAAAAGTGTTAAAAATCCTGAGACAAAATTGTTTAAGGGCCTTGATAGATAATCGTCCAGGGACGGTTCGACCACAAACATGCAAACAAAATACATTTCTACCTCTTGTTCATTCTTCCAAGGCGAGACGAAGTCAGCCGGACTAAATACAGGGCGAAGACTACGATGTTAGAACTGATGTGCGTGTTGGGGGTGTCGAAGCGCATAAAAGGGAGAAACATCGCATCGTTTTATTTGTAATAATTTATAGTATATGCAATGTTAATTAATTAAGTAGTCCACAATTCATTGAAAATTCGAGTCGACAAGTTTCAGTTTCGGGAGTAGCTTAACAGAGTAGGAGGGAGCCTAACACTAAAATCAGTGTTAGTTAATTTGAAATACTTTTAAAGGATAGGGTGCTAAGTAATATCACTGCACGAAATATCGCCTTTGCCAATAACCTTTTCCGCCGGGTCTCAGGAGGTTAAAAGGCTGTTTTTACTTATGCCTTTCATTTATTTTCCAAGTTGGTTAACACAGCGCCCTTCCCTTTCCTCAAAGGTGCGATTTTTTTCTTTGCGATTACTTCTTAGCAGAAACAAATAAACGTGCTTTTTTTGTTTCAGTTGGCTTTACACACTTCTTTCAAGGATTGTAGTTCAAGCAAAAATGTTTGTGGTAAATGCTTCCAGAAGCAACGAGGAAATTAACCAGAAAATGAAGGAGATTAATCACCGCTTGGAGGCAATTGGAAATAATCAAAAGAAAGTGATAAAGGATCTGCACAGATCTTTCAACGAAAACGTTAATGGTGTTGTGCAGCAACTCTGCGAATACCTCTCTTCAGAAGAAGTAATTGAGGAGTTTACATCACGGTCGTCGGACAAGCTTCTAAGTCTAGATAAAGAGATGTCCTGGAAAGAAGAGAAAGAGGAAATCACCACCGTAATGTCTAGCCTGTTTCAAGAGATTGTAGAGCGATGGGAGGAAGAAAACCAGGTGTTTGCAAATGCTCGCCTCATTCTCCTGCAAAAGTTTCAGGATTGCTACGACGGTGTTGAATCTGAGCTTCAAAATCTCCAAAGCGATGCCACCGGTGTTCATGGTGGCGCTGGCATTTCAGAAAAGAAAACCCTTAGATTTAAATTTTCCAACGCCCGAAAGGCGTTAATGCAGATGAAGATTTTTACCTTCGGGGCGCTTTTCTTCATCGCGGGCGCGATCGATGACGTGTTCGATTCTGAGGTGTCGGACTCTTTGGAAAATTTTTGCGTAGCTGACTTCGAAAATTTTTGGACAAAAACTTTCAAAAATTTCCTCGCTACCAGAAGAAAGAATAAGAAGCTTAGAAAGTTTGTCCTAATCAAATTAAGAGATGCTAAGCTCTATCTTGATCACATTGAAGAATGTCTTCCAGCACTGATAGAGGCGGACAGAGAACTATATAAACAACTCTCACGTAAACTGTTGGAGGAAACTCGTTGCAAGAAAAAAACAAAAGCTCGCTACCAGCCAATATTGGTTGATGGGTCACAACTAAGAGATCAGCTAGCACTATTTGGCATAACAGATGTTTGTGTAGTCAAAATAGACCGAGAAGAATTAGACTGGAATGAAGAAATGTCATCCCACCTTGGCAGTGGGGCGTTTGCTGCAGTTTACAAAGGAACAATGACAAGAAGGGAAGAGGTTACGACTGTGGCTTTGAAGGTGTGCAATGAGGCGCTTAATGCCGATAATGCCAGCGAAATCATGCAGGAGATGAAAATTTTGAGGCAGGTTGAAATGTTTCGTTTTGTTTTTTTACGTCCCTAATTGTTCTTGTAGGTCGCACAGAGTCACATTAGTGTGTTGTGAAGCGGACCCCGATTATAGATGACTAGAACGTGTAACTACAAAGCAAAGGCAGTACATTCTCCTCAGTTGTTTTAAATCCCACGTGTTGCCTGGCTGGGAATCGACCTCAGACCTATACTGCTTGCTTTGAGGGTACGAATTATGTAAAAACGTCTCTAATACCTTGAAAATTATATACTTTACATGGCATGGCACTTGGTAACACTTCAAAGAAAAAAGAGAAATAGAAATTTCTAAGCTTAATTACAATACTTATTACAACTGTCATGAAAAGTGAAAGGAGGTGGAGAATTGTTTTCTGTACTGTGCTTCGTGTAGAATTTACATATCAAACACGAGAGGCAGTGTTTCATCACCTCAACACCGGGAAAAGAAGTTATAAACTTTACGACGTCTAGTGGAGTAAAATATGTTTGAGACACTTTTGGAATGTTGATATAACTTTTCAATTAAGGAAACGTTTCCGTAGGAGACGTTAAGCTGACTGCAAAAACAAGAAGTATCTCATCAGATTCGCCCCATGTGAGGGAATCCATGACAGTCTTGGATTCTGGATTCCACCCTGTGGATTCCGGATTCCGAGTACTGGATTCCGGATTCCAGCTCAGTGGATTCCGGATTCCAAAAAGGGCTGGATTCCAATTTTTTTCTGTTTTAATGCTTTTCTTCGCAATTCGTTTTCGTGTTCGAATCTTGCTATATTGAAAGACGTTGTTTATAATGCATAACAAGTTTGTTTTCTTTTTCGATTTAAAAATTACGTGAAGAAATGTATTACTGTTGCGTAAGGGTTCATTGGGGGACTGTCCACACCTCAACACCGCGGAAAATAAAAAAACAAACATCGCATCACCGCAAAAAAACGTAGCGAAACACTGACATCGCAATTTTAAATTTTGTCCTTCGATTAATCTAGACCAAATCTCCATATGATTAGGGATCTCGGATCTCGGAGCTGGTTTAGTGATTAGTAGAGAGTGAGACTGACCTCAAGACTCTATTTTTCACCTTCTCTATTTTTGCGAACTCTATTTTCAGTCATGCAGATAGAAAAATGCTTAATTAGCAGAAACAAAAGAACTCTTGCAGATCATTCCTAAATATTCGCGTTTATTCATTTGATTGCTACATAATAAAGTATTGGGAAAAGGTACAGTCATTGCCAGGGAAAATCGAGCTGCAATTTGCAAGAAAACGGCCTAACAAAGTTCTTGTGTAACTCCAAATTAATTTTTCCTATCTATGCCATATCATAAACCAGCGAAGGTTAATCAAGTCTTTTGCTATCCACCAATAATATAATAGAAGGTTCATTTTGTTTGTATGTCGTTACATTCGTAGTTTTCCTTGTCCTGTCCGAACGCCTGAAACAGGCTACGTCGAATCATGTTTGCAAATTCTTTTGGAACATTAAAACAGTATTTCGAAGTAATATTATGTTTTAGGACATTGTTTTTCGTTCTTTTTCTACTTTTTATTGGAATCACTGTCATAGCGCAAAAAACTAAATTCGGTTACTGCTCTTTTGTAAAACTTTCATTTATAGAGACACAGTAAGCTGCAGAACACGCGCATTAGATATCACTTCTTAACTGAATTGCTTTCACACTTTCTCATATGACTCGTAAGACACGAATTTTAGCCAAATTCCAAAAATTACACTTCTTCTAGGACGGGATAAGCATATATACTCAGTAAAAGATTGACAATCAAAAAGAGCACTACAGAAGATTAAATTGGACTTCAAGCTGACAAAAGTGGTGTCCCGGTCAGCGTGGCCCTAAAGCGACTAAAGTTGACTGTGTCACATAATTGTCTAAGAATGATAACATAGCTCAAAATAAATTTCGGACAGTGGCCGGACCACGTTGATCCACTAAATAAATTTTGACGCTGTCACGTCTCGAAGTTTATGACTGGTCAAAATAAAGATAAAAAGTCAGTAACTCTTGACAGTCTGCAAGCCCAAAACTATCAGTTACTTGGTCTAGTTGCTGCTGAACCATTTAAATCGAGTTAAAAAGTGGCTTAATAGACAAAACGGCTCAAAACGTAGTCAAAGATAGCCTGATTTGCCCGCGTTCAGTCAAAACTGTAGAGTTGAACTTGTTTGCTCTTTATTGACTTACGCTACGCAAGCATCCTTGCTGGACAGCATGCGAGAGCAAACCGACCCGTCCTCCCTCGCCCTAGAGGTCAATGAAATCCCTAATCTCGTACCCAGATCTCTTGTTGACGAAGCCAAAGGCGAGACTTGGCCCCAGTTGTCGCGTTGAATTTGATGTTAAAAAGATAAAAAAGAACACAAAAATTAGTTGGTTCATACTTAAGATGTGCGCATAACCACGTTTTGATAGAAGAAACTTCACGGCTCTATCAAATTCGTTGTTTAACACGTCAAAAATTGAGGATTAATTTCAAGCATACGCTCTTTCATGGCCTGTCACATTCCTGACAGGCAATCACGGATTTGACCAGATCTCGCCTTTGGCTTCATCAATAAGTAAGAGATCTGAGGGTGAGATTATGAAGTCCCCTGCGAGTTTTACTTCATATTAGCGCGTTCTAGGTGGCTCTAGGATCCATTTCAAAGAAAAAAAAAATACGGTCTAAACTGATCTCAGGTCGGTCTAATTTCCGAAAGCGACCTGAATGTGAACGAGGCCTAATCGCAACTGTAGAACCAGAAAACATGAAAAGTCCGTTTGATCCTCGATCGAGTCTGAGATGACTGAGAGATCGAGAGAGACTTGCGCATTTCTGACACGTTGGCTCGTTCTAAGCGTTTAACAATGTATACGATATTTTCCCCAAGGACGACGTAAAATTTATTACATTCAATTATGATTGAGAAAAAAATCAATCAGCGGGCTTAAAACTATAAACTTAACGTTTCTTTTGTCCATGATTGTGACTTGCTTGCCGCCACGTTCAGTACAGTCCACAGATCGACACAAACGAAAAATCATGCAGCTTTTCCTTTGGCACGTTTAGATCTATCGCAGTCAGCTAAAAATTGGTATAAAATTTCACTGCACAGTATTACAGGTACCTTTCTTTCTCAGCCTTTTGTTTTTGCTTGTGCTTTCCAATAACAGTAGAAAAGAAAAATCCAACAAACAACAAACTTCAAACTGGTCTGATCGAAGAGGTGGCGAGATTTCACTCGAATGCCGGGGGATGAATGAAAAAGGCACCCACCGCGTGCTTGCACGTGATTACTTTAGTGACAGCTGATTGGTACGGTTCTGACAGTTCTTGGCTTATTTCTCAAATAAAGATTATCGAAACCATGAAACTGTTCTCAGGGAAACTACTAGGACCAAATTAGGTACTACGAGACTGTGAATTTCTTTTTTTTCTTTTTAGATAAACTGTTGAACGTAGACGTTTATTTTCAGTTATGAACCAGGAGGACCAGCAAGGTTCAAGAAAAGGTTCACCTCAGGTGTACCTTTTCCAGTCCTATACGAGGTCAAAAAGCTCGCATAAAATCGCTTTTGATTTTTTAAAGTTCAGCAAAGCGAGTGAACAACAGAGAATCAAAGATAGCCAGAGGTCGAAGTTATTCATAACAATTCAATTTAAACCTTAAAAAGGCTGCGCTGTGTTCCCTTGAACTCCCCCCCCCCCCCCCGCCCCAATTTTGTGATCCTCCCAGCCGCTCATAAGCAAGGGTTCCCTAGCTATAATTATAGAATTTTAACCATGTGGCCGTGACCTCGACCTTTCATATGGAGCTCGTGGACTATTGTTTTGACACCAGATATACCGATATTATGTCGTCACATTCAGGTCTATACCCTCGGGAGGCTTTCCATAGACTAGCCTCCCCGCAGACGTCCTTTGGGGTTCGTTCGTCACGCATTCATTTCTCCCCCACGGATGGTTTTTCTTACGAACGAGTAGCTCAATTTAATCTGGAGTGGATCTTTAGTAAGCTGGATTATGGATTCAAATCTTTAGTAGGATTCCGGATTCTTAGTGCTGGATTCCGGATTCCAAAGCCCAGTATTCCGGATTCCACAAGCAAAAAATTCCTGGATTCCGGAATCCGGATTCCCTTACATGGGGTGAATCAGATATAAATCACGTCAATATAACCTGCGTGAGATTAATAATTCCACCTATATTTCTTCTGTTCACCAGAGTGCTTAACCACCCTCACATCGTTCAGTTTTATGGCATATCTCTTGTTCCGAGCACCTCGAGAATGATGTTTGTCATGGAGAAGTGCAAAGGTAACTTAAAGAACTACATCTTCAGAGAACTAAAGTCAGCTGCTGGTGGATCTAAAAATCCTACTATCGTCGGAGACTTATGCCGTTACGCAAAAGAGATAACCGACGGTTTGGCTTTCATTCATGCAATGGAAGTGGTGCACAGGGACCTAAAGCTGGAAAATATCTTGGTATGGAGCTCGAATATTTTATTAGGATAGTAAATATAATGTCGTTTGTTCGTGTGTGCAAATTGAATTGAGGCAAGGTAATCTTAGGACGACGTCTTCTTCCTGAATGTAATGTCAAAACGTCGGACATAGTGAGAATCCTAATGTCTAAAATTTCAGCTAGGGGTGTTTTTTTTTTAATTTACTTTTTTTTTACACTTTACTGACAATCACAATGGTAACAAGAAAAAAAGTACAACGGAAAAAAATGGGGAAGTACAGTACTGCAATTTACGGGTAATTTTGTAACATGTCACTTGTTCGATTAACGCTGGTGTTACACATAACATAAAAAAAAAGAAAGAAAATTGAAAAACTGCATACAGAAATTTTCCCGTTCTGCAAACTGGTGACCGATATCAAGGTATTAAAAAAGTGGAGCTGTGAAGTTAGTCTGTCGAGTAACACTTGATTTTTGGGCGATCTGACTTTTGCGATTTATTCGGTTTTCCCACGATTTAGCACAAAAAGTGTTACCGGAAAAAAAAATAACAACGCAAGTATAAAACGGACATGGATCTCAATTAATTTATTTACCTGAAATGCAGGTCGAGTTTGTTTTACTGGGTTGGTCGGAACGTTGATTGTGGGAAAAAGCGACTCAGAAGATGGGGCATGAATGTGAGCTAGCCGTAATAAGAGCAATCAACCGCACAGGGACAAGAAAATATAGTTGTATATTTTTTTCAATGGAAATGAACGCGAACATTCATTCCCAGTGAGAAAACCATTAAGACTGGAGCAAACGCAAAAATACCAAAAATGATTTAAAAAAAGAGACAATCCCCGAAAAAGTTAAACTCTCTCAGCGAGTTTGAGTCTTATTTAACGTAAGTTTCGTATTAAACACCTCTCTCCTACTAAAATGAGTATTCGGAAACCAGTTTTGTTGACGTGTGAGGATGGGCGATACCTGGAGGTTAAGTTAAGGGACATTTTCGGAGCAAAGAGACCAGTAAATCCTACAGTTTACTGTTCTCCAAAAAAAAAAAAAAAAAAAAAAACGGGAATCTATTGACCAGCCCGCTGCCATGCAGCACGGAAGTTATTATTTGTTTTGTAATTTATTGGCTTTAATTAATTAACTTTTTCGCACTTAAATAGTGAATACAAAACAAAAACACTGCAAAACTTTACCAAATTACTTTAAAAAAACACTACAAAAACATATCCAAACATATCTTTATGCAAGGAAGTTATTAGAAAATATACATTTACATACCTACTTATGGCCTTGGCTCCCACGAGTGTCCTGTAGCTCAATGGTAGAGAGTCTGGATTAGTAACCAGACTGTCATAGGTTCGACTCCTAATACAATTACGTACTTATTACGCGCTTGTTATAACATAATATATTGTCTCATTAAAGTTGTCTGAAGAAAACACAGTAAAGATTGCTGACGTGGGCCTGGCCAAAGCAGAAGTAGACATCACCGGCACTTTTGCAGGAACACCTGTTTATATGGCACCGGAAGTGCATCATTCCCGAGTCTACGACTCCAAGGCAGACATCTACAGCCTGGGGCTGATAATGTGGGAGATGTGGTACGGACAGCAGGCCTTTGCAGACGCTCCGGGAAAAACATCTCAAGATTTCTTTAAGTGGGTGGATGAGGGTAACCGTCCAGTTCACAGGCAGGGTTGCAAGACGCCTCCATCCTTCTGGGAACAGCTGATGACACAGTGCTGGGACGCGAATCCAGTTAAACGCCCCACAGCCAAAGAATGTCACGAAAGAATAGTCAGTTCTGTAAGATCTGAAACTTATTTTATATAGAAT
Source organism: Porites lutea (assembly GCF_958299795.1). Classification (NCBI taxonomy): domain Eukaryota; kingdom Metazoa; phylum Cnidaria; class Anthozoa; order Scleractinia; family Poritidae; genus Porites; species Porites lutea. Next base: position 21,743,083 of record NC_133212.1, read on the forward strand.
AAGTAGTAACTAGCATATGTCACAGCTTTGTGACAAAATTCCAGATGTGTCAGAAAAAGGATTCAAAAATTAGAGGCTTCTCTGTTGTCTCTCTCAAAAGAGGCAGGCAATCATAAACCAAATAGAAATTTGATCAAAATGAATTTTGATCAGATCTTTGATAATCCGCTAGAAAAAACAGACACAAACAAATAAAAGCAAGGATACTTAGTTAGTGAGGGAAAATTTACGTTTATGCCGAAAGCCTTCAATTTTCCAAAAAGTTAACTAACAAGAAAAAAGTTATAGAATATGTAGATGTTAACTTGTCGTAGTTGTAACGCTGTGGGTTTACTTGACTTTTGTATCATCATTGGGATTACCGTGTAGCACGAAATTTTTGCGGGAGTTTATTTTTGCAGATTGGCGATTTCTTGTGTTTTGCGGGAACTGATTTTTGCGATTTTCAGAAAGTACCCAGTACCAGCATTGATAATATTTTCGTTTTTAGTGAGTACGTGCAATAGAAATACATATTTTTAAACAATAAACCAGTATTTCATTGTATACCATTTTTTTTCTGAATGAAACAATGCGGCGCAAGCATTCCCGCGGTAAATTGTCATAGTTTAGTGTTTATCTTTTTGTTATTAATAAATAGTCTAAGGATAAGGTTCTAGGTATTTACAAAGGGTTCCTGTGAAACATGGACCTAAAGCGAACTGCGTAGCCTGTATATTTATAGTTTTTCTCTTGTCTTTTTCCGGATTGTTGTTCAGTAACAAAAGATAAGTAGCAAAGACAATTTAAAAAGTAGAAAAGTAAAAAGTAGATGAGTTTTAAAAAAAGACGAACAGGAGAGTAAATGGTCTCCTGTGAGGAATCATTTGTTTCCTATTTTTAGAGCAATAGGCTGTTTGCAATCAAACTAGCTCTACATTGATTTCGGTAATTTACAAAGACTGAGTAGCGAGGCATTAAATTTTGAATGGAAACTTTAGTTGTTCCAGATTACTTTAATTGTTTTTTAAATGTTGGTTTATGAACTTGAAACTGATGGGACACTGATTCACTGAAGCAGTGCTAGAACCAGTCACTGATGTTGACAACATCCACCCCTAGAAATCTGATGTTGATGATGGTCCCCTCTGGGAATCTGATGTTGACGACACCCAGTCCTGGGATTCTGGTGTTGATGACTTTCACTCTTGGGAATCTGATGTTGATGACACCCATGCCTGCAAGGATATGTTAAAAACACGCAACCCAGGGAATCTGATTCTGACCAAACCCATCATGGGGAATCTGTTGTTTACAACACCCACCACTGGGATTCTGATGTTCATGACACCCACCTCTGGGAATGTGATATTGACGACACGCACTCTGGGGAATATCATGTTAACAACACCCACCCTTATGAAAGAATCCGATGTTGATGACACCCACCCCAGGGAATCTGTTTTTGATAACACCCACCCTGGGAATCGGATGTTGACGACACCCCCACCGGGGAATCAGATGTAAAAAATAATGCCCCCCCTCCAGGCCCCAGAGAATCTGATGTTGACGATGCCGACCCCGACCCCCAAAAGATCCGATATTAAAAGAACTTTCTCATGGAAGGTATCCGATCCAGATTATGTTGAATTAAATCAATAACCTCTTTCTCACACAGTAATCTGCAAAGAACCTTTGGTATATCGGCAAATAGCTCACGGTCAAATCAAAGGAAAAACATGCTGGGAGGCAAAGGTTATATTTTGAAGCGGTTTTTCAGTTCACATTCTCCCTAGAAAGTATTCCAGGTGAACGCAGTTGGCGTTCAGCTAATTTTTAGGTTAATTGACCATTATATCTCTGCTGTTATTTATAGTGCCGTATAAAGCTACTGGTATACCTCATTGGAAAGGGCAAAAAATACGGTTTCAAAAAAAATATATCTCGGTCTCGGGAAACCCATAATATTCCGCAACAAAAAGAAACAAGGCTCATTTTCGGAATAATAACTTATTTTATAATAATTTAAAAAAATAATAATTTAAAAGTTTAATAATGAATTTAATTTTGCCAGAAAAATTGTCTATTTGGTTTTAAATTGTAGTAATAGAAATTTCGCTTCAATATCTAAGCAAAACAGCCTAGCAAGTCGTCCGAAAATATAGAGCGACTAGGAATTTTCTACAAGTTTATTTTCTGCCGCTGTCACATTATGCTAATAAGACTGAAGCTAATTTGCATTATGATACTCGCCAAAAGACGCTTGATTTTTGGGTTTTCATCCAAATATCGAGTTAAAAACAAGAAAACATGAATTTGTTGATAGTAGTCATCAAAATAAGCAAATCTTTTAAGGCAAAAAGCTAAGCGGACTAAGCGGGAAGGAATTCACTGCGTTTGAAGAATGTGTGTGGCAGACCGGCTCGGCGAATTGCACGCAAAGATTATCATAGCCCGTACACAGACTTTGCTGTATTTTTCCCCAACCCCCTTGCGCTAGCGTTCGTTTAGCCACAGCGTTCATTTAATTCCCTGCTTTCTTTATTCTTTTGAATAACACGCGCTCTTGGCGGACTGTGAACGGGCTAAGATTCTTACTGTTTTCTTACCTCGATGTTCGCGTTTTTTGGCTTGTTATCCTCCAGAATCCTTCAAAATAATTTGCTTGACTTGTATTTGGTCGTAATTCGTTGATACAAACTCTCACTCTTCGCAAAAGCCAAATAACCGCAACAAAAATCATTGCATTGCGTGAAAGTAAGAACCAATCGGGGGCTCAGTGGAAGAAGCCACATAATTGGTTACACCTATTGACTTCCTGTGGGTCAAATTTGGAGGCAATCGGAAGTTACGCAACTTTTTACGAATTATTTTCCTTCTAAACGTAACCTGCGTGGCTATTGTATTCGTTGTATAAAGATCCTTTCAGACAGCAATTCCTAATGAAGATTTGATCATAAAATATTTTAATATTTAAAAAAAATCGTGATGTCTGAAAAACTTGGCTTGCGAGTGTTGCCCATTTCAGACCATGCTACTGTGCTCTAAAGAACTGCTTCTTGGCGAATACAAATTTCGCTACACATCCCTTAACGATTAATATCACACTTTTTCCCCTTTGTTCGACTTTGTAATATAATTACTCTGTAGCACTCCCTTAGGGTCAGAAATAGTATTTAAGTGATTTGGAAGCTCTCAAAGTCCTCCAAATCGCTCTAAATGTCACTTCTAGTGTAAAAGAAAAATTAAAAAAAACTAATAAAATCCCAGAATATGCAAGGGATTTTAAAAATGAATATCTTTTTATAAGAGGGATTAATAAGGAATTGGATAATTTTGTAATAAATTATCTTTCAGATTGTAGTGAACTTTTTGTTTCTAGTTATTCTGATAGAATTAAATTTTTTATAAGAAAATTTTTGAAAGCCCAAGAACTTGGTTATCTTAAGGATACTAGTTGTTTTATTTTTAACGAGAGTGATGTTGTTAATATGGTCTTTTTATTTGGAAGAATGTATTTTGATTTTGTAGAAGATAAAGAATTTGTTGATGGTCATCCTGATGATTATTTAGGTTATAGAGATTTTTATGAGTTGTTTTGTAAATTTTATGATAAATTAAATATTGATATTGATACTGATAGTGATTAAATAATAGCTTAAAGTCTTCTAATCTAATTATAAGATTAGAAGACGTCATGTCTAACCAAGCAAATGGTTTCCAGGGTTCTCAACCCTTTATAACTGATAAACAATTTCAGAATTTATCTTTGGATGAAATAAAACATTTAATAGAAGAAGAAAAAGAAGGACTTAAGAAAGATTATAAAGAATTAGGTGAAAGAAGAAAATTAATTAAACAATATAAAAAATTAAAAGAAGCTAGAGAAAAAGTTCGAAAAGGAATTGATATAAAAAAACCTAAAAAATCCAAACCTAAAGGTGTTCATAAAATAAAATCATTTGATGAGTATTTTCAGGAATGTATAGCAAATAAGGAAATACCCCAAGATACTCCTTCTTATTTTCGTAAAGCTCTTGAGCGAGCTATTTTGGAATATGAACAAGGAATTGTAAAAGAAAAATCATCTTTGGAAAATTTTGCCAATAAGTATACTATTGAAGGAGATCCAAATCTTACTCCAATTGAATATTTTAAAAAAATTTATGAAACTTTAAAAATTTTTTTTACATATCATCGAAATATTAAATTTAATATGATTTTGGTGTGTTACATGGAACAACAAATAATTAGTAAAGATAAAGGTGTTGTTGGATTAAAAGGAGATAAATCATATTTTACCTCAGGTATTCAATTTAATCTTGAATCAACAGATGTAGAGAAATTAATTGATAAGTGTATTAAAGGATAATTGATGATTTAGAGGCTTATTCGGAAAATGGAAGTGGATGGTATTTTAAAGAAGTAGTTAAACTTGAAATTCATACTGTTGAGAATGGAGTAATGAAGGGCTCATCTTACATTCCTCTTCCAGATTGGATATCAAATAAAAAAGCAATCGTTAATATTGAAAGCAAAGATGAGAAATGTTTTTTTCGGTGTATACTTAGATATCTTCATCCAAGAGATAGAGATGAAGAAAGATTAACAGATTTGAAAAAGTATGAGAATTCTCTTAACACCAAAGGAATTAGTTTTCCTATGAAATTAAAACACATTTCTAAATTTGAAAAACTTAACCCATCTCTTCCAGGAATAAATGTTTTTTCAGTTAATGATAACAAAAAGTTTTATCCTTTGAGAATGGTGGAGAAAGACTGTTTAAATACTATCGACTTGTTTTTCTTTGAACAAGATGGTGTTTCACATTATTCACTAATTAAAAACTTTACTCGTTTGGTTAAATCACAAATAACTTCAAGTAAGAATGGTTCAATATTTATTTGTAAAAAGTGTTTTACTCATTTCACTAAAGAAGAATTATTACAAAAACATATCTTATATTGTTCAAATAACGAAACAGTGGTTGTAAAAATGCCAAAAGAAAATACGATGTTGGAATTTAAAAATTACCACAAACAACTTCCAATTCCTTTTGTAGTTTATGCAGATTTTGAATGTTTTACTAAACCAATGAATACTTGCAGCCCTAATCCAGAAAAATCATATACTTACAATTATCAAAAGCATGAACCATCAGGATTTTGTTTTTATATAAAAGGAATAGTTTCTGGTATAAAATTTGAACCAATTACTCATACAAAAACTAAAGATAGTGATAATGTAGCTGAGATATTTGTGAACAAACTTGCAAAAGTAACTAATAAGATATATAATGATTTTTATCGTCGTCCAAAACCTCTTCGTTTAACAAGACAACAACAAATATCCTTTGATAAAGCGGAAACCTGTCATATTTGTAAGAAAGAATTACTGTCTGACAAAGTTAGAGATCATTGTCACTTTACAGGTCAATATCGTGGAGCTGCTCGTAACAGTTGTAATCTCCAGTGTAGAAAGCCTATGATTCTTCCAGTTATATTTCACAATCTTCAAGGATATGATGCTCATTTGTTTATAAAACAACTTGCTTGTTTACCAGGTGAGTTAAACTGTATTCCATCTACAGAGGAAAAATATATTTCCTTTTCCAAAAAGATTAAGGTTGATGAGTATAGATCTAGACGCAATGGAGAAATGATTTCGTTATATTTTGAAATACGATTTATTGATTCATTCAAGTTTCTTCAAACAAGTCTTGCTAATCTTGTTTCAAATCTACAACCAGATGATTTTAATAATACAAAAGAAATATTTAGTGAAAATGTAGACCTACTAACTCGCAAGGGAGTTTATCCATATGACTATGTTTCCTCAACAGAAAAACTATCTGAAACACAATTACCACCAAAAGACTCCTTTTATTCAAAACTAAATGATGAAGAAATAACTGATGATGATTACCAACACGCTATTAATGTTTGGAATACTTTTGAATGTAAAACAATTAGAGATTATCATGATTTATATCTTAAGTCTGATGTACTACTATTGGCAGATGTATTTGAAAACTTTAGAAAAACTTGTTTAAAACATTACAATCTAGACCCAGCACATTATTACACATCTCCTGGTTTAGCTTGGGATGCATGTCTTAAAGAAACAGGTCAACAATTACAACTTTTGCACGATTATGATATGTTGATGATGTTTGAAAAAGGTATTCGTGGAGGAATATCACACATATCAAAAAGATATGCAGCAGCGAATAACAAATACATGAAAGATTACGATCCTGATGAGGAGTCTACTTTTATTCAATATCTTGATACAAATAATCTTTACGGATGGGCAATGTCGCAATCACTTCCCACACATGGATTTAAATGGATGAAAGATTTAACAATAGATTCTGTAATTGATTTATTGGATAAAAAGAGAAACCCAGAAGTAAAAAAAGGTTATATATTTGAAGTAGATTTGGTATATCCCAATAAACTATGGACCTCCCATAATGACTATCCTCTAGCACCTGAGAAAATGATTGTTAATGGTGTAGAAAAACTAATTTGCCATTTTAAACCCCGAAAAAACTATGTAGTACATTTTCGAAATCTAAGGCAATATCTTGAAATGGGAATGAGGCTTACTGCTGTTCACAGAGGAATATCATTCTATCAGAGTTCTTGGATGGAACCTTACATCAGAAAAAATACAGAACTTCGAAAAACAGCAGCCAACAGTTTTGAGAAAGACTTTTTTAAATTAATGAATAATTCCGTATTTGGAAAAACAATAGAAAACATAAGAAAAAGACAAAATATATTTATTGTAGATAATCGTAAAAAAGCTGTAAAATTAACAAGTCGTCCAAACTTTGAAAGAGTAACAATATTTGATCGTAATCTTATTGCAGTTCATATGAAAAAAACTGAAGTTTATTTTAACAAACCAGTATATGTTGGACAAGCAATTCTAGATCTGTCAAAAACATTAATGTTTGATTTTCATTACAACTATATTAAAAAGAAATACGAACACAAGGCTGAGTTAATGTTTACAGATACTGACTCACTTTTATACCAAATTCATACGGATGATTTTTACAAGGATATCTCCTATGATATAAAAACCAAGTTTGACAAATCTGATTATCCTCCTAATCATCCATCTGGAATACTAACAGGAGTAAACAAAAAAGTAATAGGAATGTTTAAAGATGAAGTAGCTGGTAGACAGATTACACATTTTGTTGGTCTTCGTCCGAAGCTTTATAGTTTCAAGGTAGAGGATGGAAGTTTAACCAAAAAGTGTAAAGGTATAAAGAAGAATGTTGTAAAAAAGGGCCTAGTATTTGAAGATTATGTTGAGTGTTTATTTACTGGTGAAAAGCAAATGAGAACTATGAAAATTATAAGAAGTGAAAATCATGACATTTACTCAAAGGAAGTAAATAAAATAGCTTTGAGTAATGAAGATGATAAAAGACAGGTCTTAGAGGATAAAGTGAATACGATGGCTTTAAGATAATAAGATATAAATAATAAATGACTTATACAAAAGAAGAAATAGAAAAATATTTAGAAATATTAAGAAGTTATAATAACCAATCGGAAGAGAAAGAAAATAAAAAAGTTAGATGTAGTAATTGTAAAAGTGATAGTTTCTTAGTTGATTCGGGTTATAATATTTGCGATTCTTGCGGTTTAACTAATGGTCATGTTCTTGGTTATTTTGACTTGAAAGAGTACGATCGATTTCATTTTCGAAAGAAGAGTATTTATCAGAGAAAGTATCACTATGAGAAAAAGGTTGATCAAGTTTCCAGAAGACTACATCTATCTGATAATGAAAAGTGTGAACTGTACAATAAACTAATGAATATAGATAATCATGTCATGGAAATATTAAACAAACAATTTTGTAGAAAGAGAATGATAAGTATTTTTTTATCTAATCAAAAAACTTTTGGAAGAAATGGGTTGTGAAAAGAGCAGGCTAGTTTATCTAAAGATTTCCGACCAAACTATGGAGAATTATGAAAAGTGGTGGGATAGTTACAAATCACTCCTTTGTGAAAGCACCAGTAAATAATTCCAGTTAGATAACCAAGTACTTCACATTCTTTAAATGGTGTGTTGAAAGTATAAACACATCCTCTACCAATTCTATAATGTTTCCAGAAAGCTCTAAAAGCGAGACTAAATATTAAGTGATTAGCAAGAACAGATGAGTTTGAATCGAGGTAATGTCTTGCTTCTGTTAGTCTATAAATAATTTGGTCTATGTCTAGTTTTTGTGAAAAATACTTTGCATAGAGAAACTGGTAAACAAGACAAGCTTTAATAAAGTTATCAGGATAAAACTGTGTTTTATTAGAGGGAAAGTAAAAATTAACATATTCTACAATTGTTTTAATCATTTTTTATATTATGAATAGATAGAAAATAAAGGCTTAAAGAAATAAAAATACTAATAAAAATGATTGAAAAAAATTTCATTAACCATCAACTTGGAATAAAATTTAACTCTTACATTGATGGAAAATGTAGAGTTTGGTTTAAAGCGAAAGAAGTTGCCAAGATACTTGGATACAAAAAAACAGAAAATGCTATAAATAGACATGTAAGTGAAAGTCATAAAAAAAATTTTCTTTTGAGCTGTCACCCCGTTTCAGGGGGTCAGGTAATTAAAAAAAGCTGCCCCCGTGATTCACGGGGTCAGGTAATTAAAGATAAAAAAGGCTACCCCGCCAAAACGGCGGGTCAGGTCCAAAACAGATGGATTATATTAATTGATGAGCCTGGATTTTATGAATTAGTTTTTAAATCTAGATTACCAACTGCAAGAATATTCCGCGAATGGGTTTTTTCCAAAGTTCTTCCTTCAATTCGTAAGTTTGGATATTATTAGATGATTGATTCAAAAATAAAACAAAGAGTAATATTTGAAGGTGTAAAATATTACAAACATCAAGTTTTTTCTAATTATGCTTCAAATAAAAATGGAGATATTTTAAGTTTAAAAAGTAAAAAAAATATCAAAATGATAAATTGTAATGGATATTTATGTTTTAACATTTATGATAAAAAACTAGAAAAACCAAAGGTTTACTATCACCATAGATTTGTTTACGAGGTTTTTCAAGGTCCAATTCCACGTTGTTTTGAAGTTGACCACATTAACGAAAATAAATATGATAATAGAATAAAAAACTTACAATTACTTACCCATAAACAAAATGTAATAAAAAGCAATAGTAAACCAATTATTTCTAAAAATATAGAAACAGGAGAGAAAAAAGATTTATTTCTATTCAAGTAGCTTCAAATGAATTGAAAATTAGTTATTCTATTATTTCAAAAATTTGTAGAAAAGAAGGTAAAACAGCTACTTCAAAGAAAAATGGACATAAGTACACATTCAAGTTCTTATATTAAATTTTTGATATTAGTACTAATATCAAAAAAAAATGCTAGAAAAATCTTTTATAAATAACCAACTTGGAATTAAACTAACTTTATATACTTGTTAGTATTTTAATCTTTAAACCCTTTTTCTTGATCTTGAAAGATCTTCTAAAGTAATTTTGATACTTCTATAATTTCTTGTATCTTCTAAATACTTTTTACATTTTTCACGCAATTTTTTATCAATTTCATCTTCTTTTAAAAGTCTGCTAAAAAGGCAATAAGAATCAGCCTTTGCTACAAGTAATTTAAAATTATCTCCATACATCGAATCAATTTCTTCACAGATTTCTTTTCCTTCTACAGCTAAAGTTGATTCGTAACTATCAAGTAATTGTTCTTCAAACGTTTCAAAATGGTCCATTTTATTACTTGCTTAAATTAAATTTTTTACTATACCTACTAGCAAATCTATCTGCTATAGGAGTCTGATCAATTATCATTTCATCTATTAGTTTCATACGATCAACAAAATCTTGTTTATTCCACTCATCACCCCGAAGAGCTGCACGCAGTTCAACCAGTACTTTTTCATAAGTAGTAAATGCAATTCTTCACATTTCAATTTTTCTCTTATAATTTTTTTTCTTTCCAATTCCCGCCACGACAACTCCAGCACCATTTACAACTCCTAGAACAACGGGGTTTAGTGTTACACCACCAGTAATAGTTCCTATTGCTACTAGACATATTCCAGAAATTGTAAACACATCATCAAGAAATTTGTAACTCTTATGACACTTTTTAAAACACCAGTATTTCTTGTGATAATGTTTGTAAAAGTCTTTGAGAGTTGTGACGTCTGATTCTGACAGAGATTTATCAATGTGATTAAATTCAAATATATCCTTCATTCATATTTATACTATATAAGATCCAGTTAACTTTTCTTGAAGCATTACTTTGTGATATTGCTCAGAGTCAGTGTCGTAAAAGTTTGGAGAGTACATTAATCTTTTTAACACTCCATCTTCAGTTGTAAACTTCCAACGTTGATTAACATTGTAATGAACGGTTGGTATAGTTAATGTTGAGATGTAGTTACTTATTGAAACTTTTGTGACAATTGTATCAAAATTTTCTGCCAGCCATAAAACAATTATTTTTCCATTAAAACTACTTGGCATGGTAAAATTTTGAGTTGTTTTATTGATTGTTAAAGTTACTTTATTGTTTGATTTATCATAATTTATTTTTAATAAAATATTATTGCTTGTTGATAAATATTTAGTTAGGGTAAAACTCCTATTTCTCCAATGACTAAAAACAATATATAAAGTAGATTTCGAAGAATGTGAAGGAGAAAAAGTAACATCATAACCATTAACATGTTATCCTTTTTCTACTATTTCACTTAGGTCTTTATTAGCTGGTAGTGTTATATTAGGTTTTAAAGAATTAATAATAACTCCAGATGAGCCTATATTTATTCCGTAACTATCCGCATTAGCAAAGTCATAGAACTCACTAAAGTATTTTTCATCCAATTTTTTTTTTCTAGTAAAGGAATTAACTCTTTTACTGATTTAATTGTTGCAAAATTATCATCACTTATTTGGTCAAGTCTGATATGTGCTAATTTTTTTCGATTTATGAGAGGGGGAACATTAAACAACACGTATCCTGAGTGGATATCAAATGCGGTGTGATAGTCATAAACTTTATCTGAGTCGATATTACTAACTGTGCCCACAATACCATAAGCTATCAAATAAAATCCTAAAAACTGCAACGGATACGCAGCCAGGTCAGTTCCATCCTGAGGAATATTAACCAAAAAGTGAAGAAAGAACTTATTACCAGATGACAACTTCCGGAAATTAACTATTAATCTATGATAATACATAACTTTTGTTTGCCCTTTTCGATCAGTATACCTATGGGATAGTTTTCTTATACCTACATTTCCAATTGATAATCCTGTTGAAGTTCCTTTGCCAACACTTATTTGAGACTTATTCCAAAGTTTATAATCAGTGTTGAGTATTTCCAGACACAACGTGTAATCAGTATTTGCAGTTAACCCGTAATAGTTGATTCCCATCTTACACTTATATCCACCTTGGGAATTTTTGATTATTCCTAGGGAAATTACTTTGTGGTTATAGTCATGAAAATTACCTTTATAAGGAGATAATTCTTCTATTTTTTTTACAAAAAAACTACCTCCACCATCTATTTCATCAGTCCATTGAGCCGCACTTGACATGAGATAAGCAAACTGGTCGTTGTAATGACTTGGTTGAACTGCTGTACTATGAACTAGTTTATCAACATAATCTTTGTTTACCGCATCACTATTTTGGAGTGGTTTACTAATATTTATTATTTTATTACCACCAGCATTAAGTTCTCCAGTCATAGCGACGGAACCATCTTTTTTAAAATAATTACTCAAATCTGGACTTCCAGCATTATCATCCACATATTTCTTTGTTGCAGCATCTGTATTTAATGTTGGAGTTGCGAGACCAACTATTTTATTACTACCAAGATTAAGGTTTCCAGTCATAGTGACGGGACCATCTTTTTCCAAGTAATCACTTAAATCTGGGGCAACTGTGTTATCATCCACATACTTTTTGGTTGCAGCATCTGTGTTTGATACTGGAGTTGCGAGACCAACTATTTTTTGGTTTCCAAGATTTAGGTTACTAGTCATTGATACACTTCCATCTTTTTTTATAAAAGAACTAGTATCAGGTATTGAGTCATCTACATACTTTTTGGTTGCGCCGTCTGTGTCATTTGTTGGTGGATTTAAATGAATTATACTTTTATTATTCATGTTTAGATTATTAGTCATATTATTTGTTCCAGCAACGTGGAGATACTTCAAATCTGTGAAAGCTAATGGTGTTGGTTGTTTGGGACCCGTTGGAGCTGGCAGATTTAATATTTGATTGTTGTCCATATCTAGATTTCCAGTCATTTTTTTTGTTCCATCAAGATTTAAAAAATTATTATCAGTGTATGATTTTGTGGATGCTTCATTTACATCAGATGGTGACTTAAGGTTTAGTAAACGGTACTGTTTCTTCATATCAATGTTTGAATCAACTGTTAGTTGTGATGTTTTTGGCGATCCACTGGAATTATCATCAGCATATTTTTTTGTAGCAGCATCAGTATTATCACTAGGTGCACCAACATTTCTTAGTTTTTTATTTATCATATCATAATCCCCACTTGAAGTGAGATTAAATCCAGCTCCTGGAGCACCCTGAATTCCCCTAGCGAAAGGATGATCAAGAGATTGTTCGTTAAATATACCCATTTTAATTATTGGTTATATTACCAGTAAAGTTTTTTGCAATACGTTTTCTTGGTTTATCAACGTATAGGAATGAATACGGTTTTTTAGTTGCTGCTTTATAATCTTCTTTACTAACTCCTAACTCAGATGACATTCTGTTGGATTCCCTCGATGATGGAAATTCATATAAACAGTAATGAGAACAATTCAGCCGAATGTCCTTTGGTGTTTTATAAAACGATTGACTGAGGTAAACCACAGAGCAATTCCTATGTCGTCCTTGAATGAAATAATCAATCAGTTGTCTCTGGTTTTTATCACAAACATAGTCATCAAATATCACAAGTTTTTGATTGTCTTCGTAATCCATTTCTGTTACTGGGGTTATTTCATCATTACTCACATGAAGTATTTCATATCCCAGTTTACTACTCAACTCCCTCATTTTCTGAATTAGCTTTTGATACTTATCCTGTTCTAGATTACGCGCGTAAAGATAAATCTCATCATAGTACAATAGTGGTTTAATTAACATATGGTACAACAGATTAGTCTTACCATTTCCACTGTTTCCACAGATTAACATCCGAAATGTGTCTGATGGCATGTAATCTAATAACTGTTTGTATTTTTTATCTGGTTTGTTACTACTATCATAGTTTGGTATTTCCATTTTATTTAATCATTAGATAAAATGGATATTGAAGAATACAAAAAACTTGCAAGAAATAAACTTGAAGCTGATGCTTTGACTAAACAGGTGAGAGATGTAATAAAAATAACAAAATGGCAAAAACAAGATGCTCGGGAAGGTTTTAAAGAAACATTTAAACCACTTATTGAATCACAGGATAGTGTTAAAAAAAGTATTGATAAACAGCAAGACTCATTAATAAAACAACTTCAAGCTAATCAACTTGCTCTTACACAAGGTCTTAATCAAAACAGACTTGCTATAACTGAAGGATTTGATAAAATGGATGAGGTAAAAAGATGGGAATTGTCGCAATTACCAGGTTTTGAAGCAATTGAAGAGCCTAAAGAAGATGATCGAGTTTTACCCTCTTCATCAGATGAGGGACCAAAAATAGCAAAATTTAAAGCTGAAGACCTCGATAGATATTTAAATAGTAAAGATTCACAAGATATACTAAAAACTAACGAATATTACAAACTCCCTTCTGAGTATTTTAAAGAAGATGTTTCTACCATTAATAAAGTAACTGATGATGTTAACGAAGATTTAGAAGAGTTGAGTGCAAGAATAAAAAATACTGCAGATTTTGTACGAGACGCAAACGGTTATGTTTTAGCTCAACCAAAAAGTAAAAAACCACGAGAAGAAACATTAGATTACATAAAAAATTATAACATATTAAGCATATATGCAACAAATTTAAGTAATCTTAAGTATTATAAAACAAAATCTGGCTCTGGGATTGTTTACTTTAACAATCCACAAGAACTACTAAAAAGACTTGAATTACTCGGTGGTTCAATTCTTGCTGGGAATAATGGTGTAATACCTGAGTTTTCTCAAATTGCACATCTTCTCAACCAAATGAAAGTAATATCAAAAAAACAACTAAATGATTTACTAAAAAGTTATATACCAATTATATAAAAATGGAAGAACGAGCTATCCACACTTCCTCAATAAACAGGGAAAAAAGAGGAACAAATAGACCTGGTGATTTTACTATCAAGTTTAATCCATCTCTGAAACTTGACCCTGATAAGAAACACGAACTTGCTCTTGATCGGTTATCTATGACTTACTCTTGGTACAACATTAGAAGTGATTACGACAACAATAAAATCAAATACACCCATGATGGAAGGACTTGGCAAACAATTACTTTTACAGATGGAATGTATTCTTATATCAATGATTACATTCATCAATACATGGTACAAAAGTCTCATCACTCAACAGATTCAAGTGGAAAAAAAGTTTACTCAATAAATCTAACTTTTATACTATCTGCCTATCGAGTTCTCATATCAATTGATGGTGATTATCAACTTGATCTGAGAGGAACAGAATTTGGAGACCTAATTGGATTTGAAAAGAAACTTATTACAAAAACAGAGTATGGAACAAAACTACCAAATATCACAAATTCGATTGATGTGTTGAATATCAACACAAGCGTAATAACTGATAGCATTGTAAATGGGATAAATACAAATACCATTGCTGTGATACCAACAGACAATCTCACAAGGTCTTTTCCATTTACGTTTGAGCCTCAAAGGCCATTGTATTGCCGTGTATCTAGATATCACATTGATGAAATGAGAATCTATGTGACAGACTCGCTTGGAAGACCAGTGAATTTTAACGGTATAGATTGGTTTATGACTTTGATACTTCATTCAATGTAAATAGGGGAACCTACGGTTTTGTATAACTATTAAAATAAAATGATGAGACAATCAGAGTTTAAAATGAAACTTGACCCTGAATTGGGTAGATATACAAGACAACATATTTACGGAGAAGGAATGATGGATGTGTTTAAATCGGTTGGTAAAAAAATATTTGGAAAGACAATGAAAAAGCTGATAAAAAAGGAGCTGAAAAAGCGGTAACAGCAGCTGCAACAAAAACTGGTGAACATGTAGGCAAAAAGGCTGGTGATAAAATAGTGCAATTGTTATCAAAAGAAAAGGCTGCACCATCCAACAAAAAAGTTACTTTTAATAAAAATGTTGAAACAATTCCAAACAAAACAATGACTCAACAAGAGATAAATAAAAGAGTGAATGTCATTCTTAGTGGAGGTTCAACACGTAAGAAAAAATTATATAATTATTAAAATAAAATGAAGTCTTTTAGAAATCCAAAATATTTAGAAAGATATGAAGATGTTGTTTTTGACCTTGAACAGGCTTTAGCCACGCCTGGAAATAATGCTCATCAAACTAAAACAGGTCATAGATTTGTTGCTGATAACACAGGAGAAGCTACTCCTTTTGATTGGTATAACGCGCGATTTTCAGTAGATTTCAAAATTAATCAGCTAGCTGCTGGAGCTGTTATAGATGCAGATGGAGATCAAATAGGAATAGTAAATGGAAGTAGTTCTCTCATAGAAAAGTTATCTATCCTAGCAAATGGTAGAGATGTTTACAGTTGCAACTATGCTAATCATATAGTAAATATTAAGAATTTGCTTGAGTATAATCCATGTTATGTTGAGAGCGTTGCCACAAATGAATTTTACTATCTTGATACAACAAGAAATGCTGAAAGAAATAGATTCACAAAAAGGCAAGTAACTCACAGACAGAATGCAGCTAATAACGCTGATGAAGCAGGATTGATGATAGATAATGTTGAAGCTAATTATAACAAAGGTTTTGCAATAAGAAAAGCACTATTAGGCGACTCAGCAACTGTACGATGTGAAATCCTCCTCAACAGATATTCTTTCTTTGAATCATTAGAGGACAAACTTCTTCCAAATACAAAAATTGAATTGAATATAGAACTAGAATCGGATAACAATCTTATCTGGCGAGCTGGAGGAAACAATTGTAGAGTTATACTAACAAGATTTCAACTATTTGTTCCAAGAATAGCATTTAACTCAGAAGGACAAAAACTATACATGGAAAATTATCTTAAGCCCTACAAATGGGTGTATCTTAATGAATTAGTAGAGCGATCAAATAACTCTCAACAGCAAACAGGTCATTTTAGAATTACAAATGCAATCTCAAAACCTCGCCATGTCTTTGTTTTTGGAATTAACACAGCTAATATTGATTCACAAACAGCAAATCCATTTTTATACAACACTTTTAATCTGCCAAACAATGCCAATATATCTCGCTGTTATCTCGAGGTTGGAAATGGAAATGAGTACCCTGATATTCACTTTAAACCAGCTACAGATCCAGCAAGAGTTTTCAGAGAAGTAATGGGTTATGTTTACGCAAATAACGACTTTCAAGGTGGAACACTACTTAATAGAACAAATTTTGAGTCTTTGTTTTCGTTTGTTTACTTTGACTTGACAAAACAAAAAATGGATATAAAAGATGGAGTTACAAAATTATCGTTTCATTACGAACTTTCTGCTAATCCAAACGCTGATTATAATTTCTACGCTTTAATACTTCACGAACGAGTGGCAGAAATCGAACAGCAAGGAGGAAAACTATTGCTTCGTGCTTAAAGTAATAATATAATAATTAAAATAAAATGTATGAGGATTACTATTCAGACGATGATGAAAAAGTAGAAGCTAAAGTTAATATTTATTACGCAAATAGAATAAAAAATATATTAAAAAATGCTAAATTTTTAGTAAATGATTATATTCAAGCTATTGTTTATTAAACTCAAAAACAACTAAATGAATTGTATAAAGGTAAAACTATAACCTTAAATTTAAGAGCAAATATAAATAAACCAAAAACTAATATTTTTGAATTTCTTACAAAAAATAGATCAAATTTACCTTCTATAATTTACCTTTCACTAAATCAAATGACTCAAATTTATTCTCGTTATAAGAATAGTACTAAAAAGTTTAAAATAACCTTATCAAAAAAACAATTATCAGTTACCCTAAAAGAAATTAAAAAAGTAAACAAACAAATTGATTCTTTTTTTAATGATTTTAGAGATAAAAATGAAAAAATATAATATCTTAGTAAAAAATGAATATGATAAATTTGTATCTAATTTAATGAGATATTCTTCAAAAACCCCCATGTTAGAAAGCAGAAATCAAAAAGTTGGTAAAGTAATCAAAAATATATTAGAAAAAACACAAAGAGTAGGAAAGTATTATCAAGCTTTAGTAAATATAAGCTTAATAGATATACATAAATTTATAAAAAAATGTATACAAGGAAATACTAAAGGTGATTTTACTTTAAATTTATATTCTAAATTAAAAGAAAGTAGAAAATATAAAATATTTCCATTTGTTCTTTTCCTAACAGCAACACAAAAAAAAAATTAAAAATATGGCCAAATGATACAGCGATTATTGAAATAACTTTGAGCAACAATCATTTTCATAAAACATGTTTTGCTACAATATTACTAAATGAGTTTATTTGGAACCAAATAAAAATTTTTATGTCTCCCCTTCCAATTTCTTCAGTGCATGGATTTTGGGTGGGTGGGGTCGATTGCGGCTTCAAAGGCTTAGAGGCTCTCGAATGTGAACTTTGAATTATCTTACAATGGTTTACGATCGCATGAGAATCACAAGACGGAAAGTAAAATTACTTTTGGGTAATAATCACGAGCTCCTATCGTAAGGCCACTCAAAGTAAATCTACTTAGCCTCGATCCCATTATCTCGCGGAGACCCTTTATAAGAGGGTGTAACCTTTTGTTAATCCTCTCGGTCTGAAAGCTGACATCAAGCCGAATCTTCGATAGCTGACCCGCTTATTCTTTGAACAAGCAATCGACCCGCCTCCTTCCCAATCTTCCACCTTTTTAACTTGCTTTAGGTATTTCTTGTAGTTTAGTTGCCTTTTTCTTCTGGCCCTCACCTTTGCTAGACCTATAAATTCGTAAACATTATTTCATATTTTAACATTGATAAGATGATTTTACAGATTTCAATAAAACCGGCCATTAACTTGGCCATGTTTTTTAATCCCAGACCACAGTCTCGGTTTTCTTTGTTTCTAAGTTAGGCGTCTAGCAAACAAAGCTCGGCTGTTGGCAATAAAGGGGGGTTTATTGTTAGTGTTTCAGTAAACCGGGGAGGAGACATAAATAGAGATATTTATCACTTAAGTAAATATGATTATTTACCTCCTGAACCAAAAATAAAAAGAATTACACCCCTTTTAGCAATTGAAATGAAAAAATTAATAGATTTTGATAATCCTCCCGCAGCCAATAAACCAGATCTTATTCCAACATCTAGCAAACCAGATCTTATTCCAACAATCAGCAAAACAAAACAAAAACCTGTAAAGAAATTAAATGAAATAATGGAAAAAAATTCATTAGATTTTACCAAAGAACCATATAAACAATTTAGCCCAAATCAAAGTGTTAAAAAAATACAAACTGAAGTAAAAAACGCCTTAATAAGTGAAATTTAACACCCACTTACAAAAGATGTTATTGAATTAAAATTAACAAAAGAATTAAAAGAAAAAATAAGTAAACTTACCACAGAAGCAGCAATTGGTTTAACTTGGATTATCAGAGCATTATTTTTAACTAACAAAGGAAAATTACCAGTTTATTATAATAACTCATATTACCAATTATCTAAAACACAAATAAAAGAAATTATTGAATATTACTTTTCATCATTAGCTTTACTTCTAAATCCAGCACAAAAACATTAATATAATCACTTTAATAAAATGACTACTTATATAGAATACGGAGTAACACTATACAGATGGACAAAAGTCAAAACTGGCTTCTGCAATGTTAAATAAATCACCACTAACTCTTCGGTTAAAACATTCTCATCTTCGAGGTTCTGATGAGTTAATGTTAACAAAAAGACAAATTTCTAAAATAAAAAAATCTATTGCAAATGGAACAGGATCAGATATAAAGATTAGTAAAACACAGATTAGACGTTCTGTAAAACATGGTGGAAACTTATTTTCTTCACTCGCATCTCTTGGAGCGAGAGTACTACCTTACGCAGTAAAAGGAATTTCAAAAGCTGTTCCTGCATTAGCAACTGGTGCTGCTACTGTACTTGGAGAACTTGGAATAAATAAAATATTTGGAAAAGGAATTACAATTCCCCCTCAGTTTATCCCATTATTACCACCTCTTGTAAGAGAATTTACCAAATCTCAGATAAATCAAATTAACAAAGCTTATCAAACAGGTGGGCGATTAGTTATAAAACCAACTCGTAGACAGATAGAAGGAGGATTTCTTGGAACTCTTGCATCTATTGGAATTCCAATGGCAATTAGTTTAGTATCTAAGACGTTTGGATCTGGATTATTGTAGGTTGATAGACGTGGATCATCTAATACAGCAAATGTTTACGTTCCACATCCTCCTCCTCCACCCACACATGGAGAAGGTTATCCTTATCACTTACCACCACCCTTTTTAGGTACATGGAAAAACCCAATTGGAATGGGAGTAAAAAAAAAGTCCAAGTCCAAAGGAAAAGGTCTTCTTCTAGGAAAAAACAGCCCATTCAACTCAATTCCCATATTAGGAACCATTTTGTAATTAAACCTCTATCCAACTTTGACCTTATGGATTGGGTAAAAAAACTTGGTATTAAACATTTTAGAGGAATATATAGTCGTGATGGATTACCAAAAAAAAATTAGAAAAGAATGTGCATGGAATAATCAATCTCGATGATATTCAAGGTCCTGGAACACACTGGGTTTGTTACAGAAATATAGATTCAGTGGTTGAGTACTTCGATCCATTTGGTTTGATAATGCCAAATGAAGCATTGGTGTATTTTCATACTTCTGAAAAACGAATAGTTTACTCAATGGATGAAATACAAAATCGCAATACTGTTCTTTGTGGTTATTGGTGTTTATACTATCTGTTTGAAAGACAGCGGGGTAATAGTATTCTAAATGTAATACATAACCCACATTTTGATAATGACAACAGTGATTTTATAAAAGAGTATTTTGGAGGATAAAAAAAATAATATTTATTAAATATTATTTTTATTCACTATCCACCGGTGAATCCTTTAGTTGTTTAACCATCTCAATTTTTGTATTTAGATCTTTAACACTATCAACTATTTCACTAAATTTAGAGTAAATGTCAATAAGCCTAAATAACTTCTTCTTTTTATCACTATTTATTTTCAACCAAGAATAATCCTCATTACTGATTTTAACCTACATCTCACATTCACCAGCCATTAGTATTCTAGAAAGATCATCATTTTTCTTTCTAATAGCCTCAAACTCATTATTTATTTTTGTCCTTACTTCTTTCTCAAAATCTTTTAGTGTTTTAACATCCATCTTTTTTTCTATCTCAGAAAAGAATTTGGCTTCCATTTATTATATAAATAGATAATTTCCTTTTACAACTTTATTAAGTTTAATTGATTTCTCACTTATTTCCATAAGCAACTCAAATACTTTTATAAATCTAGTGTCATTTTCCAATCTAGCAAAATCAGCATATTCATAACTCATGTTTAGGTTATCGTATATCTTTTGAAGTTCACTTTTTAGAAAATTAGATCTAGTAGACATATTTATCTAAACATTATACTAAATGGCAGAATCATATTGTATTGTAGATAAAAGAGTAACTCCTTGCACAGAACTAAGTGGTTACCAAAAAGATAAAAGAGGTAGAACTCAATTCTATTGTAGATGCGCAGTTTGTGGAAATAAAAAAGTTAGATATGTAAAAACTGGATCAGCTTCTCAAACTGGAAGTGGAAAAAAGAGAAAAACTAAAAAGAAGTCAAAAAACTAATAAGCCCGTCTGAGAAGGCGGGCAAAGGTGTTTCTGATGCTATTGGACCAATCAAAACAGGAATAAATATTGGTCAAAAAATTTCAGAAACCTTGTTTCCTCAAACAAAGCAAACATTCAAAGATTATTGGTCTGGTGATATTGCTAGAGGTGCTGTTAATTCAGAAGATGGTATATTTACTTCCAATTTCTGGACGGGTGAAACAACTGTCTTTCGTTACGATGGTAAAAAATTTTATCTCAAAGAAGGTAATCCCATAATGATTGTCAAGAAAAATGGCAAACAAATTGGGTATACTCATGTAAAAGATTTTTTTAGTGGTGGTTTAGGAACTAACAAAATATACAAATCTTTAGCGGAAGTTAAAAATAAATATGGTTCAGGTCTTTTTGACACAGCAGTTGGCACAGCAGTTGATGGATTTGTTCATTACGGTTTACCTTGGATGGGTAAAAAAGCAGTTGATATGGAGCAAGCGAGTTAATGAGGAATAAAAATCTTCAAAAGAAAGCTGTAAATTATGGGATTAATAAACTCACTCCATTTATTCAAGATTCTGTTGGATCAGCAATGGACCAGTTATCATCAAAAGTGAGACCCAAAAAGAAATATAAAACTGATAGACCAGAATTGGATGGAAGAGGAATAGATATTCACAAACAGATTGGTAAATTACCAAAACCAAAAGGTGGATGGACCTTACCAGGGCATAAATATACAGGTCCTTATAATGATCTCGAAAACCAAGTAAGATACAATCCGGAAACTGGTGAAATATTAGAAATTTATGATCAACCAACAGGACCAACTGATGCTGTGGCCATGCAACATGATATTGATTATAGTGTTTGTGGTGATGACCGAAAGTGTAAAAATAAAGCTGACAGAAAGATGGTGAAATCGTTAGATGCAATTCCTTGGAAAGAAAGACAATGGGGGCATACTTTGGCTAGAACAATAATTAATACTAAACAAAAACTTGGAATGGGATCAAAAAATGTAAAGCGGCGTTGAGTAGTGATTGGTCTCAACAATTAGCCGACGAACTTCACAAACCAATCACAAGAAACTTTCAAAAGAAATCAGTGGTGGTAAACGGAATTGATGATATCTGGACTGCTGATTTGGTTGAAATGCAAAAGTTTAGTAAATGGAATAAAGGGGTAAAGTATCTTCTAATGGTAATAGCTGTGTTTAAGCAACTATGGATGGATTAGAGGACTGAAAGATAAGAAAACTGAAACTGTTAGTAAAGCATTTGATGACATATTCAAAAGCAAACGTAAACCAAGGATGCTATGGACAGATAAAGGTTCTGAGTTTATCAGTAAACATTTCAAAGAGTTTCTGAAAAGAGAGGGAATTAAACTGTATCACACTGAAAATGAAGAAAAATCTAGTGTTGTTGAGCGATGGAATAAAACAATGAAAAACAGAATGTGGAAGATGTTTACTGTGAATAACAACACTGTTTAAGGATAAGATAGATAAACTGGTTAATGACTACAATAATGCGAGGCACTCTAGCATTAAATGACTCCTGTTGAAGCTAGTAAAAAGAAAAATGAAAATAAAGTTTGGTCTAATTTGTATGGTGATTCTATTTACTTGAAACCTGGTAAACCAAAGTTTTCTATTGGAGATAAAGTTAGAATTTCAAAATATAAGAGAAAGGTATTTGATAAAGGTTACACACCAAACTGGACAGAGGAGATATTTGTTATTGATAAAGTTCTACCAACAAAACCTGTTACGTATAGTATCGTTGATTTGACAGGAGAAAAGATTAAGGGTTCTTTCTATGGACAAGAATTACAGAAAGCAAAACAGCAAACATTTAGAATAGAAAAAATTATCAGGAGGGATAATAAAAAGAAAATGGCATTAGTAAAATGGAGTGGATATCCTGATAAATTTAACTCATTGGTGAGTTCTTAGGATTTGGTTGATTTTTAATACAAATAATGTATTAAAAATAAATCCTATAATTACTCAGTTTCTTCTTTATCAGAAATAACTAAGTCTTCAACTACTTGCTCACTATCCTCTTCCTCTTCCTCTTCCTCTTCAATTGTTAGTAAAGACTCCCTAGGTTTTAATGGTTTGACAAAGCACTCATGCACTTTTATTTGTAAAGATGTCACAGTCTTACTAATAAATATTCCTTCAATAATCAAAGCCATTTTAACATTACAATACTGATCAATATATCTAAAAGGATTTAAATCTTTCTTTCCCTTTGTTTTAAATAGTGAAAGAATTTTCTTAGATTTTTCTGAGTAAATCAGTTTTGTGTAAAGAACTGGTGCGGATGAGGGATCTATTCTTGTTTTCTTCTTTCCTTTCTTATCTGTATATTCTTCCTGTTTGTAATAAAATGGTGAAGATAGAGTTGATGCTAGATCTGCACCGTATTCATTCTCTAGATGTTGCTGAGAGATATTTGTTATATTGTTAATAGCATCAAAAAATGATTTTTCTTTAGTACTCGGCTCACTATCTTTAGCCCAAAGACATACTGGAATACTATAACCTACTAACTTGTTTGTTTCTTGATTTTTCTTCTCATTCACACCAAAGCTGAAAAGAAGTGGAGTTTCGACTACCAAAGCTCCTTTCTTTCCATTTGGATATTTGACTTCAATTGGGATACGTTTGTATTTGATCTTGCTATCTTTCACTTTGTACTCTTTAGTTTAAAAACAATATTCTCTGGGGTTAGATGATCGTAACTTGATAACTGCATTTTTTTTATTATAATATTTTAATCTTTAAGCCATTTAATTCCAAAGAAGTTTTGTTGACCAATAGTTAGCCGATTCTGGATTAGTATGAGTTAATTCTCCCTGTTTGTTTTTAATCTTTGTAGCTCTAGCAAGATATTTCTCTTTTCTCTCTTGGTCTCTGTGGATAAGATAATCTGGATACTGTGATGACCCGAAATGAATTTTCTTTCCACTTGAAAGTGTGGCTACATATTTGTTATTTTTACGTGTTGAATAATCAAGCGATTCAGCGCCGAGTTTTTTAGCTTTTCTGGTTAGTTTTTTAAACTCTTTACCTGAAACAACATATTTATCATCATCTGATGAGGAGGAATCTTTAGGCTCATATGTTGGATCCTCATCATGATTATAACCATCATCAACTATAAAATCTAGGTCTTCTTTTGTAGGAGTATTTTCTCTTGATCTTGGTTCCATTTTAGTATTTGATTAGATTATTTTAATTAAGAGATTTTAAATCATTATACCACTGATCTGTTTTTGTAATTGGTATAGGAATTTCTAAAAACTCAACATCATCCTTATCTTCCACAACACATTTCAATAAAATTAAAAATCTATTTCCTCTTTCATCCCCACCTCCACAATAAAGAGCGTATTTATATGATAAACAATTAACAATTTTTTTAAACTTTCTAAACTAATCTTTTTACCATCAATATATCCTTCAATATATTTACAAAAAATCTGAGCTACATAAGAAAAAAATACACATATTTCTTCAAACTCCTCATCATCCTCATAATCTTCTACTATTTTATAAATATTTGAACAAATTGATAAAAGTCTACTAAAACCTTTCAAAATTTTTTCCCTTTCTAAATTATTAGTTTCTTTTGCTTCCTTAATCTTTTTAGATAAATTTTCAATATAGTAGTCAATCATTCTAATTATAAATAATTTAAATTTTTAAACCTTATTTAAAAACAAAAAAAATTATAATAAATGATGTTTAAAAAATGGAATATTGTTTATCCTTCAAAAAAAGTTTATAATGAACTAAAAACTATTGAAAATAATATCAAACCTTTTTATAATAAATTACCAAATATTTCTTCTTATTATTACACCCCCTCTTTTTATAGAGATACTGATACTCTTATCAAAATAGAAAAAAGTGTAAATAAATTTTAAAAAACTAAGCTAATAGATGAGGAATGTTCTTTTCACGAAGAATTTCCAGCTATATCTTCATTTATTTACGAAGCGTATTACTATGAAGATTCAGTTAGAAATTCTTCTGATAAAAAATTTATAGATATAGCTAACAATTTATTTAATAAAATAGATTGTTATAAATCGATGGATATATTTAGTAAAGTATTAATCTTATAACAAAAAAAATGTTATAAGATTAAAAATATTAATCACTATCACTATCATTTAATATACCATCAATATCATCACTATCACTATCTGCAAATACAATTTCACTTTCTGAAAATTCACTTTCACTCTCACTTTCACTATCACTCTCTAAATAACCAACATTTAATTTATCATAAAATTTACAAAACAACTCATAAAAATCTCTATAACCTAAATAATCATCAGGATGACCATCAACAAATTCTTTATCTTCTACAAAATCAAAATACATTCTTCCAAATAAAAAGACCATATTAACAACATCACTCTCGTTAAAAATAAAACAACTAGTATCCTTAAGATAACCAAGTTCTTGGGCTTTCAAAAATTTTCTTATAAAAAATTTAATTCTATCAGAATAACTAGAAACAAAAAGTTCACTACAATCTGAAAGATAATTTATTACAAAATTATCCAATTCCTTATTAATCCCTCTTATAAAAAGATATTCATTTTTAAAATCCCTTGCATATTCTGGGATTTTATTAGTTTTTTTAATGCAATTCTGGAAATTCGAAGACTGCGTCAGGATACCCATTTTACTAACTACTATCGTTCATATAGCATTGACTTGATTTTTTATAGAACAGAAGAGAAATCATTCGTAATTAAGAACCCAAAACTGAGGGGGATCAATGTCGAGGGAAATCAAGTCATTGAATACCTAGGTCATGTAAATGAACTCAACATCAGGAACGATATTAGAACAAGGGAGGCTGAGAAGAAAAGAAAGTCAAATCAGCTGGTTGGTTTAATATTATGCAAGTTCACACCAACAGATCAATAGTCTGGGCTCCTTGTGGACAAAGATACTGGCTATGCATAAATGTAAACACTTGTATTCTGGGTAGAACGTATTTCGTAGAGCGCTCAATTCATTTAATTGAACTCCTGAAGCCTGAACTCCTGTTATTATTAATATGCATAAATTTATCGATTTTAGCCAACAGAGAATACCCCACCCGACCGTTCTACAGTAATCTTAGATTTCTTATTAGAACTCAGTACCTTGCCTAGATGTTTCACGCATCACACTTCAGTGGACGTTATGCTTATATGAGACAGAGCAGTGTAGCTCGTGATTAGCGCTGCCGGCGTACCGTATTTCCTCGAAAAATAGCCGTCCCTCGATTAATCGCCGCCCTCGAACTGAATCGCCCCCACCCCTCTCGCCACCTTCTCTTCCTTTTATCCCCTCCCCGTCAATTTGAAGTGTAATGAAATTCAGCAAAACTGATCAGTGACGATTCAAGCTCTGAAAATTAATCAAGGAACTAAATTTGGAACTCTTAAAAAGCTTATGTTCAGTTTATTTGACGTGATTATTTTTTGATTTAATGGGAGAATAAAACAAAATATTTAGGGCACGACTTCCAGTGAGCAATATTTGAAATAATCGCCTCCCTC
This sequence comes from Porites lutea, assembly GCF_958299795.1. Taxonomy (NCBI): domain Eukaryota; kingdom Metazoa; phylum Cnidaria; class Anthozoa; order Scleractinia; family Poritidae; genus Porites; species Porites lutea. Next base: position 21,769,754 of record NC_133212.1, read on the forward strand.
GAATAATCACCCCCTTTTTGTGCAGAAAAAAAAATAATCGTCCCCCGCTTTTATTCGAGGAAATACGGTATTTTTTAAATAACTTCGCGTGTTGCACCAATCCGGTAAGTAGGTTATGAAAAATGGCCCATGACAAAGCAACAAGCATCGATGCGTAAATGACTATAAAGATCTGTGTAAAAAGATGGAGGCTCTTTGTGTATCGGAAGAAGGGCTGGAGACGCCAAGAGACGTGAGGTATCGAACAAGAACTGCGTTAAACGAAGCAGAAAGTCGTCGAACAGGTCATCGGGAAACTGGCCACGGTATTTGTTTGTAAACGTTCAGAACCTTAACAAGTTTGGTCGGTATTCAGTTTGTTACGAGAGCGACATTTTGTGATCACTCTGAAATCATGCAAGATTAAGGCGTTTGGTCAGTGCTAGACCTAAGGAAATACAGAATTGACTGTAAATTTAACGCAGTCTTTATTTCGTTTTAATTTTTTGTGTTTATTTTGTAGAACCGCTGTCATGAGCCCCAATACGAAAAAATGATATGCGTGGCAAATTTGTTAGAAGAGGGTCTCAATGGGGTGGTGGCTTTTACGGTTATCGGCTAAAATTTTGGCTCTTTTACGGCTATCGGCTAATTTTTTTCAGTTAACGGTTAACAAAAAAGTTAAAAATTAACTTCTTTTGTTTCAAAAAGTTAAATATTAATTAACCTGTATTTTTTTGCATCTTTAAAGCAAAATAAAGATCTTAAGATCATCTCGGGATATGAAATAAGCTATTCTTTTGAAAAATTTTAGCATTTGATAGATCATACTTTTTATAAAGTATTCCACTTCTAATATTATTTTACACATAAAAATGTCAATAGTCAATTTAAAAATAATCTTTGTGAAAAAGCAAAGTCGCACGCGAACGCCTAACTCAAGGCCGGGGCGCGACATTCATTACAACAGAAATGGCCGTTTTCACACTAGAGACGGATTATTCGTGTGAGACGGGTTATCCGTTTGATGATTCGCGTCAGATAGGTAATACGTCTTAATTTGAAAGTGGAATAGTTTTAATTTTGCATGAACAATCCGCCTGACTTTATCCTTCAACTGCGACGGACAGTTTAAAGACGGGATTATCCGTTCCAGATAGCCTGTGTACAGCCGCCCCTTCCCCTCAGAAAAAAAATCGGAGAGGGGGTGTTTGTCGGGAAGGGGGCGACTGTACACAGCTAGTCTCAGATGGATAATCCGTTTCTAGCTCTAGTGTGAAAACGGCCAATAACAAAATTCCCGTGTCCAATGTTTTTAATGGTAGCGAAGGACTGTACGGAACCACTGTCAGCCGTTTTGTCTTGTCCGTAGGCCTTATTATTTCGCGCGGCTAATGCGATTTGGGTCACGTGGTCCGAGCGAGTTCGCCACCGAAATGCCTTGACCGAAATTGCGTGGGAAGACGCCGTACAGGGACTAGGCATGGCAATGTCTACCGTAGCGTTAGAGAAAAACAGGGAAATGTTGTTTATCGGCAACTTGTTTTACAAACAGTGAGATCTCTTCGTGTTGTTTCACTAGTGTTTCGAGGGCACGACCTCCTGAAAATCGCAGATATTAATCCCCAGCAAGAAGCCACACTTTTGCTATGGAAAAAAAAATTAGTTCCCCGAGAGAGCTGCGGAAATTAATGGAAATGGGTCTTGGTCTTCACCTAAAAGGCGCTTTACCTAACGTGCGTAGGCAGCCACACTAGCCGGGAAATAAAAAACGCAACCATAAGTGAGTTTAGTACCTTCCTTAAAAGTAGCAAATCTAGGGAACAATTTCTTTTACGGTTAACTTTTTTTTTACCCTATTTACGGCTAACGGTTAAAATTTTTCAATTTTTACGGCTATCGACTAAATTTTTGGCCGTTTTACGCCTATCGGTTAACCCTATTGAGACTCTCTTAGAAGAGTGTCAGTCTGTTCTAATTTGATCTGTTTTTTAAAAGCCTAAATATTCGATTTAGGAGAGTCATATTTATAACCAAATTAATCCGTTATGATTAGCGAGCCAGTCTACAACACACTGTACACCTGCCGATAGACCTGTGTCCTTCACCAACTTGTCTTTTGTCTGGGAGACAATTTACCACAGGCCCAGGAGGCGGGTAAACGAGAAATGCTTTAACAGATTCGATTCCCTATCCCTAAACTTTTTAAAGTCTTCAAAAAATCTAGTTTAGGGATAAGGAATCTGTTAGAGAATTTAACAACATTATTTTTGTCTGGTTTACCTATTGTTCCACACCCTTGGTAAATTTTCTCCCAACTTGTTTCTTTCATTTCTCTCCAATTTCTTTCCATCCCGTTCACATTTGTTCCCAGATTCCTCGCTACTGTGCTCAGACTCCATGCTTCATCAACTTCGTCGCTTCTTGTACGCTGCTTCTGTCTCCTTTAAGTGTCAAAACCAGAAAGGAAAATAATTACAATGGAGCAGCCCGACACTGAACTGTAAGTTTGCCGTAAAAGAAAATTACCAATTTAAGGGTGGAAAAAGATATTGCGTCTGTTGTTTAAGTTGTGGAATGCCCAATCGATCCTTCCTATTATTTTCGTTCTGTTAAATAATTTTTAGACAGATGTAGGTGTGTTGAGGATAAATGTAGAGATTTTGTATCAGCATTGAGGTAAATTCCCCAAAAGAATCTTCTAACGTAGGAGGTGGACAAAATGGAATAGGGAAAATTAACGGCACGTTTGATTTCTCGCAATGCCTTGTTTATTCGACTTCCGCCTTATCCGACTCCTTGCATCATCACGACGCGATCGCGTGATCTTTTTCATCTCCCGACCTTTTAATTATTTGGAAAGAACCTGGATGGAGTCGATCTCTCCTAGTTTGTAGGGAAGCGTTTGTACTTTCCGAAGATTTGCCGGATGTTCGATTTGGTTTTCGACACGATTTGCAACTCTTTCCGCTGCTATGCGAGGTATCTATGTCTCGTAGGAATTGGAAAGGGAGAATAGGGAATGGGGAATCGGGAATGGGGAATGGGGAATGGGAAATAGGGAATCGGCAGTTGGGGATTAGGGATCATATTTAAAATTCAATATCTTAACTTAAAGATGCAAAATTAGCAATTATGGAGGTAGCTGGGAGATGTAAGGCCCACTTGTAAAACTAAACAGTATTGTCAAACAATTTTTCTTTTAACTGTCTGTTAGGGATTTAGCCCATTCTCGACCCCAGTGCTTACGGGTTTGGGAATGCGCACAAAAGCTCTGGGAAACTCTGCTCCGGAGTAGCCAAAATCTGGCTATTTGGGCCTCACAGCGCATGCTCTTTGATCCAACCAAAACTTTTTGCTTCTTTTATAGGTATTAGAACTGAAGAAATTCAGTTATCGGCCTTGAAGAGTTTTCAGGTATCCAAGGCTCTTGTGATAGCTGCTGAGAAGATACCGTTAAACGTTCCCAATCACGGATTTGAGACTTGAAGTTTGCATATGCTTGACAGTTGATTAAATATTTCTGTGGATCACTTCACGAGGCGGTAAGTAAAACCCGAATGGCTTGTTAAGATAAACTGATCAAAATTCCAATAAAACTTTCCAAAATAGGAATTTAGCGTCCTTAAAATTTATGTTTGTTAACACTTCAGCGAAGCTGCTTTGAAATGCGATATCGTGCGAACGGAAGACAACTATAAATATCTAGTCGCATTGTACACGCATCACTTTAGTGAACCATTTACTTTTTTTTTTTTTTGAACTTGCAAGTCTGTTTTTGGGCAATTTATGACAAGAAACTCAAGTTTTCATTCATACTGGCTACTTCATGTGAATATGATAATGTGGAAGTCAAAGAAAAATCAGTAATGTGTCATGCTTCTTAAATTATAGCTGGCAAAGATGTTTGTGCATTTTTATTTTATTTTATTCACATTCAAATCTTTTTCTTTCAATTTTTGTTTTGTAGCTAAGCTATTTTATTTGAAACTTAGAAAATCCAGTAATTCTGCCTAATTAGTCACACAAATGTTGTTTTGGAATCGCTGAAATCAAGAATCGGCTGGTCTTGTTTACTTCAACATTTCTAGGGAAAAACCTGCTCACATGCAAACTTGAATGGACCAATCAGAAACACTTTTATTGTTTTTTGCTGAAACCAATCAGAGACAATCTTGCTTCAGGGTTCCCCAGAGCTCTTGATCTCTCCCCTCTACATGCGCAGAAGAGCTCTGGGTCAAGATTGGGATTTAGCCAGGTCTTATTAAGAGAGTGACCTACTAAGGGAGTCTCAGGTAATAGTACTTGTCACCAACTCCCCTCCCGTGAAAAACTATTTTCTCCATTGGAATGGAATTACATGACCATAGAAAGCCTTCACTTTTTGATCAAGGTGAAGGTGGTGGGGAGGGGGTGGACATCCAAGTGATGATGATGATGATGATGATGTTGACTGACTGGGTAGAGTTCAGTTTGCTCTTATCTGTAAACCTGTAATCATATAGACTATGAACAGTCTTTATTAAGTCTGTTGAGCAAAATGTGCTAGGAAAGTAAAATGTCCATACATGTGACAGATGGCACAATGTCATGGGAAAGAACTAAAGATTCGAGGCTATTCCCAAACCCAGGGTGAATTTTAGAATTTAATGGACTTTATTGGTGAAGTGTTTTTTTGACATTAAAATTTGGAATCTAACCATAATTGTACAGTGCATCTAATAAAATTTACATCACTTTGCTTCCTTTCAGTTAACTCTGTTGTGACACTGGGTAATGTCTTCAAGTAGAAACTAGTAAATTTTTTGCTGATTATGACTGTAATGTAAAATGAAAACACACCACTGACTACAAAAGTGCCATCTGTGGCAAAACACCCACGATGTAGTTAACTAAAGACCAGCAGATGAGCGACAGAAGTATAGCCAATCATTGTGTAAGCGTGGGTTTATAATAAATTGCTGCTTGTTAATTTTGAAGGAAAAAAGAGACAGCTGTTGCAGTCTAGTTAGTAATAAGACAACATGAAGTACAGCTTAGTATAATTTGAGATTTGACAGCCATGTTTTCATTGCGGTGTGCTCGGCGAGTGTCTATATCAAACGTATCAACATCAACTTCAAGGCCAGAAAATACAAATATAACTCTTAAAATTTAGGTTGGCAGTCTCATTCTCTGACTCATTTTCAGAGATTTCTGTAATACCAACAGTCTTTTTTACAGTTGTTTATAGTAAGGAAGCTTCTCTTCTTTATCAACCCTGTAAACCTGTTTTGTTAACAAATCCAACCTTCAAGAGAATCTTTCAAAATTGTCTCCAACATAGGTTTAAACCTCAGGATTGTTAAATTTTGTTGGTAGTGCAGGGCTCAAAATAAAAATTTTACTTGTAGTGCAGGGCTCAAAATGAAAAAAAATCCTCAGGTTGCCTTTTGGCGACCAACTGGAGAAATATAGTCGCCAGATGCAAAATTTTCAGTCATCAGTTTGTGTAATGTAAATGATGCAGCTCATATTATGGCGTGCTCCATCTGATTTGATTATTTGAAAATATAATGGAGGTAAACTGGCTTTGTCTATGTGATTTGGGATATTTTTTATGACAAAAGCAAAGTAAGATAAGATGAAATGTTTGTTTTAACTTCACTCTTTTAACTTAAATCTGAATCATAGAGAAATCTGGTCGCCAAAGTGGTGACTAAACCAGAATTTTTAGTCACCAAGGAGCAAATGTCAGTCACATTGGCGACCATATCAGTCACAATTTTGAGCCCTGCTATGTTAGGCTCCACGTAATCAGCTATTTGTGAGACTAATCACTATGATTTCTAAATGATCTTGTGTGTTCATTTTGTTTACTTTGAGCACGCCATTAGGTTCATTGCTTCCAGGATTATGTCAACCTGTGGTAAGTTAACAGGCTGAACCTGACAAGAAAGCCACTGAGGCTTGCAGAGAATGGCCAGTTCAAGTGCTGAAAAGGTTTGTTATGACACTGTTGTAGGTTGAACTACATTTTTTGAAACATTTATCAGTTAATTCCAAGAGCATCCATCCACCCCCCCCCCCCAGACAAACCCCTATGCATTTGATTTTTTTTTCCAAAAAAATTGTTACTGACAGTGTCAAATACCCAGTCCCATCAAATACCCCACCTTCTGTGCAAGAAGCTTGATCAAACCCATTTCATTGCGCCCCCCGCCACCTTCCTTAAAGAGCACTTGCAAAATTTATGTCGTTAAGTAGGCATTTTAAGTAATCCAATTTTTAAATTGGAATACTTTAAATGCTGGTTTTTAAAAAAGCGAGGTTTCAATTAGCAATTTAGTACATGCATTTCAGAGCTCTTTTCAGTATTTTTCGCCGTAGATAAGCCTCACCACATACCTCCCTGCATGCAGTTAGCATATGGACACCTGTAGTGTTACTAGAACATTTGCTCTGTTAATCAATCTCCACGTCTTTGCTTCTAGCAAGAAAATGTGTAAGTTAAATGAATAAAATGCAAAAAGTCGAGAACTTCAGATAACTTCAGTTTGATACAGTCGTTTCAAAGTCATTTTAAAAAGCGCAGGATTATTTTTTTGGTTAATTAATCACTCGTGAGGCAGTTGTTATATAAAAGGGTAAGGGGCTGGACCTAGGGGTGGAGCCTCCCCGTATAAAACTTAATTGAGGTTCCCCCCGGGCTGTACGTTTTAATAGGGAGCTTAAGCAACAGCGTTTTTGAACGACGGACGTCAACCGGAAGTGGACTTTTTGCATCATTGGGAGTGGTGTGGTTGAAACTCTCGCGTAAATCGTCTTTAAAAGAGAAAAGAAACCCAGCAATACAAGTTTGTTAGCGTCAAGGCATATAAAAAGGGAGAGGGCCACACTTCCGGTTGACGTGCGTCGCTCAAAAACGTCTTTGCTTAAGGTCCCTAATGCCACATACAGTGCAGTACCTGAATCGCATGTGAAAAATTATGCAGATCGTGGAGGGCGTTATCGACTTCGGTGGCTAACATCGTGTGAAATCACACGGAACGCGAATTCATTAAATGTTTTATTACTGGTTCAAAATACTTCAGAAATGTTTTCATACTCATATAACAAACGTTCTTACCTCTACGTATAATTTCGTTAAAACATTTCCCTGTTCCTCGGTAGTGTTGAGATATGAACCAAGATATGAGAATTTTTCAGTATCGTTGCTATTATTGTGATATAAAATCGCCTATTTCCTCTGTGCTTGCCTTGTGAAATCATCCGCCATGTTCTCAGTCTCTTGACCCCGGAGCTCTTCTCTTTCTTCGTCCCCAGTGTCTTCTCGCTCTCCAATGTTGGAAAGCGAGAAGACCCTGGGGACGAGGTTGGCTCCGGCGACGAGATTGCGCACCTCCAAAACAGCTCAGCCGCCTCGCCGTGGTTCCACAGGTGGCCCAAGCGTAATTAATGACAGTTTGTTTGGGAAATAAGACTCACATCGAATATCAGTAAAGTTTAAATATAGTTACCTAGTGTCATTTTTTTCTTTCTAAGTCGTTTCAGCGAAATTTAAGCACTCATGTGACCTGACAAATTGCGCTAAAATTAGTTGGTGCAAAGAGAGACAACAACAGAACATCATGAAACAAGATGCATGAAATTGATAACTTTTACTAGTTGAAATTCATTCGTTGTAAGTTATTTTCCATACAAACTGTCATATTACGCTTGGGGCTACCTGACTGCCTATGCGTGACTTCAATCGCCCAATAAGTATATTATTTGACAATTGAAATCAGTCGTAAACAATAAAAAAAAGTCTCCCGATTGACCACCGCTAGATATCATGAAAAGTTTAACCTAGGGATTTAAGCTAATCAGAAACAGAGAAGTATCTTAAATGATAATAAAAGGTGTTATTCCTGGCCAATTGTTTGAGCGAATGTCTGTTATTTAAGTAGGTTCTTTGTTCGCATTGTGCTACCAATTATTATCATTTTTTGTTGTCTTTGAATGACACTTGTTATTGACATATTTAACATTGGTTTTTCAACATTTTCATGTTTTAGATATTATTACCCGTGTATGATAACAAGAGTTGATGATGATAACAATTATTTCCTTCTTCCCCACTAAACTGTTTCAGTGAAGGAAAGTAAAAAAGTTAGCATTTAAGATGTCCTTTTAAGATTTCTGTTAATCTCTTACAGGCTGATTGTCCTCAGATCATCAGCTCAACTACACCAGGAGGAGTGCTAGGAGATAGTGGTGGTTCTTCTACCAGACCAACACTTAAAATCACGCTTCTGGGTAGTGAGTGGAATTCTTCAGCTGGTGGTTTGTCGACATTTAACAGAGAGCTTGCAATACACCTTTCAGAACATCCCCAAGTGGACGTGACGTTGTTAGTTCCAGAAGGAGCTTGTAAAGACGAGGAGAAAAATGAAGCTAGAAGATATGGAGTTAATGTTGTCGATGCAAAGTGTCAAGCAGGGTTAGATCCACTTTACTGGTTAAGCTGCCCACCCAAACATCTCCACATTGATATTGTCATTGGACATGGTATGAAACTTGGCCCGCAAGTACAAATAATACGAAATTTTGTTCAGTTCAGTAATTGTAAGTGGGTTCAGGTGGTGCATACGGCTCCAGAAGACCTTAGCAAGTTTAAAAACTACTCTGATCCTACTTCTAAAGGAGAAACAAAATATCAAGCTGAAGTTGATCTGTGTAAATGTGCTGATCTTGTCATGCCGGTTGGTCCTCGGTTAACACAGTCTTACTCGGCATATTTAAGGCGCTGGAAGAAAGGTGAAGATATTTTTTCATTTACCCCAGGACTTTTTGAGAGAGAATTTGGAGATTTAGAACAAGTTGCGAATAACAACGATGATTTTAAAGTGTTAATAGTTGGTCGAGGTGATACAGAGGATTTTGAGCTGAAAGGGCTTGATATTGCTGCTAAAGCATTTGCTGATCAACGGTTGAAAAACAAACCTTATGAATTAACCTTTGTCGGTGCGCCTGAAGGAAAACAAGAAGAGGTAAGAGACCGACTTCTACAGTGTGGTATTGCTAAAGAGCAGTTGACTGTCAGGAGATTTGTACAAAGCAGAGACAAAATGAAAGATTTGCTTTGCGAAGCTGACCTTGCTATCATGCCGTCGAAATCAGAGGGATTTGGCCTTGTTGCAGTTGAAGCTTTGTCTGCAGGTCTGCCCATTCTTGTTAGTAAAAGGTCAGGATTTGCCAAAGCAATAGATAATGTTCCTCATGGTCATTTGTGTGTGGTGGATTCTTATGATCCTGCGAAATGGGCGAAAGCGATTGAGGCTGTTCGTTCCAGACATGCAATGCGGCTGAAAGAGATCCTAGCTGTTAAAGCATCCTATGGAAAGATGTATAATTGGAAGGAGCAATGTGAAGCCCTTGTGGATAGAATGTGGCAAATGGTGCAGGGTATGATTTGTACTAAATATTTTTGTTTTCAGAGTGCAAAGAATGCAATTTCTTAGGCTTGCCTTTTAGGCAAATTAACGATAGACTGAAATGTTCTAGCTAAGGAACATTTTCACTAGCATCAGTGCATGACAAATAGTCAATTACATCTCCGCAGAATTGTATACGTTTGTATAATTACGCTGGAGAAGATTCATTTGAATTTAACCGGGCGAGTGATGAATAATCGTGACTGAGGTTGGGGCGGTACAAAGAATTTCACGGGAGAGGACGACGGGCTTAAAGTAGGGGAGGGGAGGGAGAAGAACGGCAATGCGCATGTAAGCAAGCAGCTGTTCGTTTGGCAATCCCCTGCACTAGATGAACAGGGGGCTCTGACTTTTTAGGAATTTTTAGAGGCGTTCTTTCCCTGGGGTATAGGGGAGCTGGAAAAATTAAAAAATAATAATAATCAATTGTCGTAAAGTTCATCATTCTTCGGATGACATGATGGCGCTGGACCGCGTGGAGAAGACCCCGAGACTTTTTACTGTCAGGCAGACTGGTTAGGAAAGAATAACCTCCCAAAATTATAATGTGTATTCGCAGGTACGTTTGTTACAAATTGTCAAGCAAATGTACTCGAAGTGTACTCGAATGCATCGTTATTAACTATTTCTGTTTGTTCACTGGTCGTTAACTTCTTTCTCTCAAGGAAGCGCTGTTGGAGGCGATATTATACATGTCACGATGTAGATACTTTGTTCAATTAACTCTGGAAAAGCGTTAAAGTTCTTGTTCAAACGCCTCTTTTTCCTACTGTTCGTAAATCATCATTGTTATTTTTATGATGCACCCAAAACAAGGTACTGTTGTGCCCGGGGTTGGGGAATAGACTGCCACGTAGGAAAAAAAATAAATGTCAAATCATCCCCGGAGGGCATGCCCGGTAGAATGGTAACATGTGGAATTAAACCGTGCATGAGTACTATACACTAAATAAGTAGTACCTTGTGAAAATACTCAGGAAAAGGTTTCAATTGAATGGCGACATGCAATCTCAAAAACTATTACAGGGGTTACTTGTCCTAACTGTGTGAATGAAAGGGTTAACACGGAGGGTATGTTCTTTAATGCAGGAAATGAAAACATGAACATGTGCCAAAAATGTGATGCCCCTGTTGATAAGCATGAGGAGGCTTGTAGAACTTCAGAGCAACGACATCCATTTGAGAAGAGAGAGAAAACTTTAGGAACAAATGAAGCTGAATCTTCACCGAAGAAGGAGCCTCTCGAAAACTTATGGCCAAGTCTTTCAGAATCTACGCCTGACCCAGGTATGGAATATACCAACCTCACCTGCTTATATACCTGTTAGGTATTCATGCGAATGTTCCCTGTTTCTATTTGTCGCCGTTATTTCATTCATGTTAAATTCTCTATATCTGGTTCGACTTTATGCATTCATGGGCACCCGGTAAATGTGGAAAAAAATATCGAGGAAACTTTCCCTTAGCAGGAGAATGACTAGACACGTACTTTCTTGCCATATTGATTATTTAACTTGCACGTAATAGAGTCTATTCATTTGTTTCCTTTGTTGTCCCATCCGTTAGATAACGTGTTCTTTCCTGCAGATTTTCTCCCTTGTCTTGTTAGAAATATAATGTGCCTCTCGGCTAGCATGGATATGATAATGCTCCCTTGAGTACCGTATTTATTCGATTAAACGCCGCCCTCGATTACACGCCGCAGATGGAAGCAAAATTATCAATGAACGCCGCCCTCGAATAAACGCCGCACCCAATCAGAGGAACGCGGCGTCTATTCGAGGATAAGAGAAAAAAATCGGTACAACTTGGTAATCTACACCATCTGGACAATTACGATTCTATATCAGCAAAATAAGATACAGCTAGATATTGGAACCTTTAAAGAACATGATATTTAAAAATGATTTACAGTAACTGTTGTCAGTGATTTAAGAAAAAATATTTTGAAACAAACGCCGCATCGGAAACGCTGAAAATTTTATAAAACGCCGCGATGTTTAATCGAATAAATACGGTAACTGTATCATCAGATGATCTATATTAGGGAAACAAGTCATGTAGCAGCTGCTCGGAAGAGAAGTCACCAATGGTGCCTATATCCCTGACCCCAAATAATACTAAAACAATTGAAAGAATGACATGCATGTCATTGTTTCCTGCGACCAATCAGGGGAGACCATACGAGCAGCTCCTACACTATCCAAACAAAGCAAAGAAGTGGCTATAGGTCTAGCATCGGCTCGCCCACATTACGTCTGGACAAGCATGGCCTCCCAGGCAGGCGTTTTTAGGGGAGCTCGTCTTTCATCCCTCCCCACAAACGGCGTTTGTGGGGGGTAGTTTCGAAAACGAAGCACTCGAAAACGAAGACCGAAGCACGAAGCACCCAAATCTCGAAAACGAAGCACCGAAAACTCGAAAACGAAGCACCCTAGATCGAAAACGAAGCACCCAAACTCGAAAACGAAGACCCCTAAATCTCGAAAACGAAGCACCCAAAACTCGAAAACGAAGCACCCTAGATCGAAAACGAAGCACCCAAAAATTCGACACCGGCCTGTCCTTTATAAACACGAGACCAATGCTAATACAGCAGGAATCAAGCACGATAACGAATCGAATGCAGTTCAAATCTACTCAAGTTGTAAATGCATTTCCGCCGCTGCGTGGGAGGCCCGGTGGGAGGCCATGTTTTGGACGTGATCAGAAAACCAAAAACGCCCAAACTATTTCTAGAATGTTACTGTATTGCAAGTAACAGCCAGTTAAATTCGCAGGCTTGAGTCGATGATAGAGAGCTTTAGATTTTAAGACGAGTACGAGATTTTCTTAGTACTAAGTGGTGCTCGCGCGCGAACCAGCGTCATTTTGGCTGGAAAACGTGGTAGCCGTCGTCATTACGAGTCTTAACGATATCGAAGCGGCGAAAACAAGAGAACAAATGTTAGAAGTTTGATAATTTTGCGATCGGGAGGGGGCGTAACCTTCTGCATATCCAATATGTTAGACTGCAAAACAATCGGTTTTTTTCTCAAAATCAGTAAAGAAGCCGCTAAAGCGTGGCGTAAGAGTAATACGCGCGAGCCTCACACTCCGTTTTCAGCCTCGTTTCAGACCTTTTGTGTTACTGCTCACGCGTACTTGAATACGCCAAAATCTGCTGACGGACAGTTTTGAAGTCTACATAAACATGTATGTGTACCGAAAAAATGCATATTAAGGTAAGATGTATCAAGTATAGCGAGACCAATAATAAAATTAATACAGTATATCTTATCTAGAAAAATTCAGTTAAACAGTTGGCAGGCTCTTATAAAACCTTGGGATGGATTTTGTGGACCTTTGGAGGTGTGGACGCATCCGCTGCCTCCACCTGATTCAGGAGCTTCGTTTTCGAGTTTTGGGGTCTTCGTTTTCGAGATTTGGGTGCTTCGTTTTCGATCTAGGGTGCTTCGTTTTCGAGATTTAGGGGTCTTCGTTTTCGATCGAGGGTGCTTCGTTTTCGAGATTTGGGTGCTTCGTGCTTCGGTCTTCGTTTTCGAGTGCTTCGTTTTCGAAAGTACCGTTTGTGGGGAGGGATGAAAGACGAGCTCCCTTAAAAACACCTGCGTGGGAAGGCTAGGACAAGCACTACTCTTAATTAGCTCTTCGGGCCCGGTGGTGGGGAATTTTTAGAAGCGGTCAGCTTTCCCGCGGGTATAGGGGAGCTAAACAAATTTCCAAAAAAGAAAAAATAACAATCAACTTTCGTAAAGCTCATCATTCTTCGGATGACATGATGGCACCGGACCGCGTGGAGAAGACCACCGAGACTTTTTACTCTCAGGCAGACTGGATAGGAAAGGATAACTTCCCAAAATTATAATGTGTATCCGAAGGTACGTTTGTTACAAACTGTCAAGCAAATGTACTCGAAGCCGTGCTCGAATGTATCGTTATGATCTATTTCTGTTTGTTCACCGGTCGTTAATTCCTTTCTCTCAAGGAAGTGCAGTGGGAGGAGATATTATACATGTACATGTAGATACTTTGTTCAATAAACTCTGGAAAAGCGTTAAAGTTCTTGTTCATTAACGCCTCTCTTTCCTATTGTACGTAAATCATCACTGTTATTTTTATGATGCACCCAAAACAAGGTAGTTGTGGTTGATGACAAGCCCGGTCCTGCCTGTGCCCGGGGTTGGCGAATAGACTGCCAGTTGGCAAAAAAACCTAAACTTCAAATCATCCCTGGGGGGCATGCCCGGGAGAATGGTAACAGTTGGTATTGAATCATGCATGAGTACTATCATTACTAAATAAGTAGTACCTTGTGAAAATACTGAGGAAAAGGTTTCAATTGAATGGTGACAGACAACCTCAAAAACTATTACTAGGGTCATTACTTGTCCTAACTCTGTGAATGAAAGGGTTAACACGGAGGGTATGTTCTTTAATGCAGGAAATGAAAACATGAACATGCGCCAAAAATGCGATACCCCTGCTGAAAAGCTTGAGGAGGCTTGTAGAACTTCAGAGCAACGACATCCATTTGAGAAGAGAGAGAAAAATTTAGGAACAAATGAAGCTGAATCTTCACCGAAGAAGGAACCTCTCGAAAACTGGTGGCCAAGTCTTTCAGAATCTACTCCTGACCCAGGTATGGAATATATCAACCTCGCCTGCTTATATACCTATTAGGTATTCATGCGAATGTTCCCTGTTTCTATTTGCTGCCGTGATTTCATTTATGTTAAATTCTCTATATCTGGTTCGCTTTTATGCATTCATGGGCACCCGCTAAATGTGGAAAAAATATCGAGGAAACGTTCCCTTAGAAGGAGAATGACCAGACAAGTACTTTCTTGCCATATTAATTATTCAACGTACACGTAATAGAGTCTATTCATTTCCTTCCTTGTCCCATCATAGATAACGTGTTCTTTGCTGCAGATTTTATCCCTTGTCTTGTTACAAATAAAATGTGCCTGTCGGCGAGCATGGATATGTCTATTTAAAATGAGAATCTCCCTTGAGTACCGTATTTATTCGATTAAACGCCGCCCTTGATTACACGCCGCAAATGGAAGCAAAATTACCAATGAACGCCGCCCTCGAATAAACGTCGCACCCAATCAGAAGAATGCGGCGTCTATTCGAGGGTAAGAGAAAAAAATCGGTACAACTTGGTAATCTACACCATCCGGACAATTACGATTCTATATCAGCAAAATAAGATACAGCTAGATATTGGAACCTTTAAAGAACATGATATTTAAAAACGATTTACAGTAACTGTTGTCAGTGATTTAAGAAAAAATATTTTGAAACAAACGCCGTATCGGAAACGCTGAAAATTTTATAAACGCGGTGTATAATCGAGTAACTACGGTAACTGTGCCATCAGATGATCTACATTTAGTCCGGCGGCATAGCTCGAAATTTCGGGTGAATTGTGCACTTTTTGATACAAGCACGAAATCTGGCACACTGATAGTAGTCACCAATACAAGCATTTCAGATATAGTGCCTAACCGGAATTGCTGGTTTCAATGAAAACCGCAACTAATTAAAATTCAGGAATGTTTAATGAATTCATTTTTCCTTGTTTATCAAGACATAGTAACATTTCAGTCAGTGATACCAATCTGTTTACCACGTAGGTCTTGTTTATCACACGCCATCAAACCGTAACTATGCGTTTCCATGGCAATGGTAGGCAACGGAAAGCTAAAACTACAACTGAAACGACTTCATAAAATTAATGTGCCTTTAGTTGGTTTGATTTTTATATGTAAAAGAACTATCATCTTTTCTCATAGCTTCGTTGTCTATTTGATTTCACGTTTGCGTTACGAAATAAACTTAAGGTGATTCTCTAGTTCTGCACTGCACACCTCTCACTGCGCATAACAAGATGGCCGCCGTGAAATAGAGCTTGAGCAGAAGCATTATTAAAATGACGTCGATCGAAGAGAAACGTTAAATGGATTTTCCATAGCGGTTTTCTTTTCGGTAGAGTCAAGTAAGAGCAGGTTGGCTGAAGGTGAAGCTATAAACGGAGATGCAATTTCTCCCGGAATTAGTACAAACAAAAAATGGTAAATCATCTAGAGACGGAAAGCCAGATCAAAGTGAGAGTGCCAACGGAGTTGAAGCACAATTGGGGGGAGTAGGGCTGGCTGTATCAAGAAAACTGACCCGTACAAGGGAACTGGTGCCAACAACCAGTGGGAAATGAAATGTGTTTACAAGAGACATTTAATTCCTATTTAATGTAGAGTTGCTTGTTGACAAGTAAATGAAATACTGAAGTCTTTCCACACTCTCACAATTTTTTTTTGGATAAAATTGAATCTGTAGCACATTACATTTTTAACCTGGCATTACAGCCTTTTTGAAATAATTCAGTTTTAACCAAATTGATTGTTCTTTTACCACCAAAGAGAAAAGATAGGTAATTGTTCTTAATGCTAAATAAGAAAGATGTTTCACTGATAGTTTTCTTTTCTGTAGAGTCAAGTAAAGGCAGCTTGGCTGAAGGGGAATCTAAAAACGGAGATGCAATTTCTCCCGTAATTAGTACAAATGATGGTAAATTATCTAGAGACGGAAAGCCAGATCAAAGTGAGAGTGCCAGCGGAGTTGAAGCACAATTGGGAGGGAGTGGAGCTGGCTCTATCAAGAAAACTGACCCATATGAGGGAACTGGTGCCATCCCAAAGAGACCTAAGCAAGGCAACAGCCGCAAGCCAGAGACTTCTATCAGTAAGGACCCCTGGGCTGAAGAAACTGGTGAAACTGAAATATTACCAGTTCAAGGTGAGCCTAAAAACAACGTTGATTTGTATTGTAAACAGATGTAAAAACCAACATGAATCATTGCTTGGGTTTGGTCTTAGGGACCGACGGATTATAAGAAAGAAGTTACTATTTCACTGACAGTCTTTACTGTAGAGTCTGCTGGGTCGACGATTTTCTGGAGATTAATTTTTCATATTTTACTACCCAGGTTACACTATTTTTCTTACAAAAAGCCGGGGAGATTTTTACCAGGCCTACCAGGAAACCCTAAACCTAAGATTTTCGGATTCTAAAATGTGCTGGAGAGAGGAATCAGAAATATTCTCCCTTTCGTAAAACGTTAAATTGCACCTAAAATTTTCGGAAAAATATTACTAAGGCCTTGTAGTGTCGAAAAGACTTAAGTTCCCCTAGGATGTCTATTGACCGAACAGATAAAAATTTTGTAGTGCTGCTTAGAATACATTTCTATCCATAAGTACTCTGGATAGCCTAAAAAGTGTTTTCGTCGTATTTCGGAGGAAACCGTCGTTGGGTGCCCCTGTCGCAAGTCTGAGATTTCTGGCGTTCTGACTGCTCCTTCAGTTGCAGTGTTTAATCTTGTGTCTGCTTCTTGCCTGTCCCCTCACTCCTAATTCTAGGGTATATTCTCCAAACTTGAAGATTATTTGGCTTGTTTGCATTAGAGCGGTTATAAGCCAAATAATGTTTGAAATGAGTTCAGTGTGTAGGATTTTAGTTACAGTAAAAATTAACCTTCATATTTTCTAGTTCCTAAAAGACCTTAGTCTCGGTCCTCCGGGCCCTATCCCTTTCCGACGGAATGACTACGCCACACGTCCTACTTATTTTCTTAACCTTTCTTGGCTTCGGCGTCTCCTGAGCATGCATTAAAATAAAGTTACATCATAGATTGACTGGCTTTACAATGGCCTGTTTATAATCCAGAGATTTAAAATGACATGAGAATGGTTCTATAAACACAGCAGTGTCATGTAAGGTCAATGTCAGCAGTGCGGTGTTCACATCACCACTTCCTTTCGCCGGTTTGTGTTAATTAAAAATTATGACCTTTCATAACACAGAGACTTCAAATGTTCTGTCCAAATGTGACTTCCGTCTTGAGAAGCATGAAGCAGCTGCTAAAACCTCAGTACAAAATCCTGTTTGTAATCAGAAACAGACAGCTTTGGGAAGAAATGAAGATAAAAGGTCTTTGAGTACTGAACTTTCCACAAACTGGTGTAAGCCTAGTATGTCAGGGTCAACCGCCTCTGAGCAAGGTATGGAACTTGCCTATTACTAGCTGCACTTTGCATTTTGCATGTGTGAGTTGGTTGTGCTATTGGTCCATACGGCATACAAATGAGGTTTTAACTAAAGTTATATTGTAACGAAGGTCTCAGTTTCTATAGTGGGTGAACATCAACCCAAGCTGAATGCGTCTATTGAACTTTGTGAGGAGTATTCTCACTACGTAAACAATTGCCTCGTGACGGGGGAAATAAGAAACTCCAGACCTTTAAATTCTGTCGTGTTGGACGTGCGAGCTGGTGGCATGATGCATTGCGGCCCTTGGGTAGAATTGCTAGGTTTTTGCCCGCCTCTTGACCAGTTCAACGGAATTCAGTGGAAGTGACTTCAAAGTTTCGCCCCTTCCACCTCCCCTGGTGGTCGTTGACGTCGCATACCCTCATTGTTCGGCATGCCTATTGTCCCGTAGTCGGGGTTTATTCACTCTTAATACTAGGGTATATTCTCCAAACTTGAATATTATTAAGCTTGTTTGCATTATAGTGCGGTTATAAGCCAAGTAATGTTTGAAATGAATTCAGTGTGTAGGATTTTAGGTACAGTAAAAATTAACCTTCATATTTTCCAGTTCCTAAAAGACCTTAGTCTCGGTCCTCCGGGCCCTATCCCTTTCCGTCGGAATGACTACTCCACACGTCCTACTTATTTTCTTAACCTTTTTTGGCTTCGGCGTCTCCTGAGCATGCATTAAAATAAAGTTACATCATAGATTGACTGGCTTTACAATGGCCTGTTTATAATCCAGAGACTTCAAGTGACATGAGAATGGTTCTATAAACACAGCAGTGCCATGTAAGGTCAATGTCAGCAGTGTGGTGTTCACATCACCACTTCCTTTCGCCGGTTTGTGTTAATTAGAAATTATGACCTTTCATAACACAGAGACTTCAAATGTCCTGTCCAAATGTGACTTCCGTCTTGAGAAGCATGAAGCAGCTGCTAAAACCTCAGTACAGAATCCTGTTTGTAATCAGAAACAGACAGCTTTGGGAAGAAATGAAGATAAAAGGTCTTTGAGTACTGAACTTTCCACGAACTGGTGTAAGCCTAGTATGTCAGGGTCAACCGCCTCTGACCAAGGTATGGAACTTGCCTATTACTAGCTGCATTTTGCATTTTGCATGTGTGAGTTGGTTGTGCTATTGGTCCATACGGCATGCAAATGAGGTTTTAACTAAAGTTATATTGTAACGAAGGTCTCAGTCTCTATAGTGGGTGAACATCAACCCAAGCTGAATGCGTCTATTGAACTTTGTGAGGAGTATTCTCACGACGTAAACAGTTGGCCCGTGACGGGGGAAAGAAGAAACTCCAGACCTTTAAATTCTGTCGTGTTGGACCTGCGAGCTGGTGGCATGATGCATTGCGGTCCTTGGCTAGAATTGCTAGGTTTTTGCCCGCCTCTTGACCAGTTCAACGGAATTCAGTGGAAGTGACTTCAAAGTTTCGCCCCTTCCACCTCCCCTGTTGGCGGTTGACGTCGCATACCCTCATTGTTCGGCATGCCTATTGTCCGGCAGTGGCTGTTTCCTCCCATAACTTACCCTGTGGCACGAAATTTTTGCGGGAGTTATTCTTGCGGATTGGCGATTTTTTGTGTTTTGCGGAAACTAATTTTTGCGATTAGTACAGATTGGTTTTTCTTGCTGGGAATTAATTTTTGCGATTTACAGAAAGTACATTAAACGCCGCGAAAAAGAACCTAGATTTTTTGAAGTTTGGCAAAATAGATTCTTATAGTTTGGAGAACAGGGGTCTTTTTTGCATGAGTATGCGCGACCGCTGACTTGTCAAAGAGCACGCGACCAGTGACAGCGACCGTGCTGCATAGTCATAGGAACCAAATTGTTCACTTCGAAAGCTTGCTTGAGATTGAAATGGTAGCAGGAACTTAGGAAAGACATTCGTTGTACAAAATAAGTAAAGATCTGTTGATTTAAAGTGGAGCCTGACGCGCTGAACGAGGTGAAAGAGCAAGTTTCTCAAGGATGTCTGACACGAACATGGCTGCTTGTTGTTGTTTGGCGCTCGACTCGTGTCTTGATTCTCCTTTAAGAACCGCAAAGTTTGGCATAGAATGCATTGCTGATGCGTAGCTATTGAGCAAAATGTTCTTTATTTAGTGTTTGTCTATAAATCGGATGTAAATCAGTTTCTCGATGCCGTAGAGGATTTCTGTCAATAATTTGTTAATAGCTGATTTAGCCATATTTCGGGAGTGGATTAATAACGATCAGCAGGCGACTACCATGCCGTTTTCAGTTGGAAAAGAAAGTTTTTGCCTTAAGTATTTTAGCGATACAAAGTTTGTTTATAGGAAAATTGTAGAACTTCTTGTGTTTGCGTGGACTAACATTGTAACGCATCTTTTACAGGAATTTGCTTTCAGCCAGAACTTAAATGTTCTAATGATTTTTAACTCTTGGTCGGCATCACATGTTTACTGTACTTCTTGGGAAACCTAACCGTTTTTTTTCATCAAAATCGGTCACAAGATTGGACTTAAATTTCGGTCCTATTGAATGCAGTTTTGACTGTGTCTCATTGATATTCATTTTTTTATTGTTCGAGACATACAGAGTGACTACCACCAACATCTCACCAGGTGGCTAATCTACGTCTCGTGTGCTCTTAATTTTGTAGCTTTAAAGTGCTGGGAAAATTGTAGAACATATATTAGACTGCTGAACTGAACATCGGCTTTCGCGCACCTCGAACTCACATAAGCGCTGTTGTCCAGGTCAAGTGGGGAGATGAAATTTGATAGTAGCTCATGTATGTTAAAGCCGGTCTTCTTCGCTTTTGTTAAGACCATGTTAGAGTTTTTTTTTGCAAACTACACATTTTGTTAAATCACGAGCACATTCGCCAAGACCAACGAGCAAAATAATCACTATGATAGCTTTGAGACACGCCATTTTGATGAAGGCAAACCCTGTGGTGAGCCTCTATGCACATCGCTTGTTCAGCGGTCGCACATGCTCGTGCAAAAAAGACCCCTGTTAGTTTGGAGTATTTATTGGAAATTTAGGCTAAATAGGTTCTTAATTAGGTTCTTAATTTTTATGAAGAAGGATACTGTTATTGATTATGAGAAATTGCTATGAATGGGATTTGTCCTTCATAATAGGCATTTGTTTACCAAAAATCTAACAAAACTACGTTAACAGCTATAATATATGCAGTTTTCAACAATGGTTCTACACATTATACATTTATTATTATATCTAAATGTTTATGACAATGTAGTCTTACCCTACATATATAAAAACCTGTTGATTTTTCTTGGCTAAACTGGTTCTTATATTTTGGAGTATTAACATGACATTTCTGCCAGCAGGTTCTTAAATCCTAGGTTCTTCTTCGCGGCCGTTTCACCTTGCCCAGTACCCAGCATTGATAATATTTTCATTTTTACTGAGTACGTGCAATAGAAATACATATTTTCAAGCAATAAACTAGTATTTCGTTGTTTCTGAATGAAAGAGACAAGTTGTGATTGAACAGACACGAGTTCTTGGTACTGTATTTTTGTGTAGCGAATTTAAATTAGAGAATATTTACTCTGGAGTAATTTTTTCAGGAAAAATGTTTGTGGTAATTTTTACATGTTTGCGGGAACTTATTTTTGCAGATCTTAAAAATCGCAAAAATTAGAACCCGCAAACATTTCGTGCCACACGGTAGACTGCTCGCAGTCCGCCTTTTCTCTTAAAATCCGTCTAGTTCTTATCTCATCCAGCGCGTTTGGAAACCACCAGACGTCCTCGTTTCTCGCGGCTCGCGGCTTTTCCGCTCGCGTGCAGTAACTTTGCAAAGAAAAAATAAGAGACTGCTCGCAGTCTAGCCACATGGTAGTTCCCCATGACGGCACACTGGGTATGCGGTGCGAATATTATCCCAGTGGAGGGATAGTAACGCTTGTTTAATCAGTAATTGAGCCACAATTATAGTTTCACTGCAATGGCCCGCGGCTTATGACTGTAATATACCTTTCATAATTCTTCATCCTTAGTTTCAATGGTCTCGGGCAAAATGCCTACCTTTGTTAAAAAGAAGCCCATTGAGACGATGGATGAGATGAAATCTGGAGTAAAAGAAGAAATCACAAGAAGAAAAAGGACTCCTGGCTCGTCAGCCGGACAGGTATAAATGTCGAATAAATTATTTAAAAAGTATAATCACAAAAGTATACTATTCAACATTATCCATGACATTAATATCCCCTTTCACTTATGACTAATTGTGCTGTTTCTTTCAGCTAATCGTAACATTTCAATTTCAAAACACGGAATTCGAAAGGAATACATACATACAATTAAAATGACAAGCACGCTTACCCAAAGCGATGTTTGCTATGCTATTAGGCCATGTTTTCTTTGTTGGAATTCAGTTGGAAATACAAGACTGATTTTCTTGCGAAGAATCTGCATGAAGTTGGTGATATGTTTTATAACAAACGAACGAAGAATCAACAACCTTTATTAACTCTTGAGAGAAATGTTACATTTGATAATAACTAATGGTAAGATGAGAAGACGTATACACTATTATTAAGGGATGTCTTGGATAAAATGAACAAATGTTTTCGTTTTATCCCTTAATGACCCAAATATATTTTTTGCATATTATGAGATTTAAGGCTGGCATTGTTAAATATACTGTATCTTCCTTGAAATTCAAGGTATCAATAAATTTAGATAAGTGGTAGACAAGATTTTGG
Source organism: Porites lutea (assembly GCF_958299795.1). Classification (NCBI taxonomy): domain Eukaryota; kingdom Metazoa; phylum Cnidaria; class Anthozoa; order Scleractinia; family Poritidae; genus Porites; species Porites lutea. The sequence goes on from NC_133212.1 coordinate 21,792,014, forward strand.
GCTATCCGCCAAGCCACTTTTTATTAATAAGCAATTGTAATAACTAATACTTGACAGGTTGTGAAACATTAAGTTCATGTCACACAACATGTTCAGTCTAATTGTTTTCAGTGCGCTGAACTTTCAATCTGGTCACGAAAATTACTGCAGGTGTCCAAATTTAAAAGCAATTCACCTAGGATCATTTTCATACCACATTTGTCAACTTTTGATGCCGTCAAGGCTATATCCTGTCCAGAAAATATAGCATGGGCGTGTGTTGCACCTTTGTAGGCCCAACCTTTTTATTAAAAGTGAGAACTTCTAGATCGCTTTCTTCCAGCGCAGCAGCTAAACAAAAACATGCAAACAAATGTTTCGTGGCCTTCTAGGATGAAGAAAATCTTAATCACTGTCAAAATCATTAAATGAATATGAGTGTCCCGAAGATTTGGTTTGAGGAAATTTCAGTACTCTACTTCGGTCTTCTTCAAAAGAAAAAATTGTGATAGCTAGAATTTTGTAAAGAAAAAATTATTGAAATCATGTTTTTTTTTAAGAAGTTCTTCAATGCTAATTAGGGCATGGGCATTTCAGTGGCAGACTAATTCAAACATATTCTCCCCATATGGGCCTGCAGCAGCATTCGCCATGGAGATGAACTTGTGTGCGAAATTCTCGCAGTGTGAATTGCGTCGTCCGAGTTGCCTTTACCCTTCTCCGAAAATTTAGACCTCTAAAAAGGCCTGTGAAACAGAGGGAAATATAGAAACGAAAAGGCAAACTTTATACATGTATAGAAGCTGCAAAATCTACGGCGCAAACACGCAAAGCCTTCTGGGTTAAAATGGTTTAATTAACAATTATTCCTCGAGCCTGAATGGGCTCTGAGTCAATAGCCCATGAGGCCGAAGGCCGAATGGACTATTGACTCAGAGGCCATGAGGGCGACAGGAGTAATTGTTTTAGTAAAATTCAACTAGCTGGTCTAAAATATCGAGAATAAAAAAAAAATTAGCTAGTTAAAGCTAGACTTTAATCCTTTTTTTGCCGCCAAAAAGCCCGCGCTTTTCGCTACTAGTGGGCTATGACATATAGCCTAGTAGTAGCTTAACCAATCAGAACGCAGCATTGATAATAGACCACTAGTTGGATTTTACTAATGATTAATAGTGCCTGTATTTAAGTGTCCGGATGTTGCAGACACTACCGAACGGAGGAGGATTAATAACTGGGCGTGTCTTTAGACAGCCCAGTAATGATATTATTAACACAACTGTCAGCATTGTATATGTTACATTTTTTACTTTTTTTTTTTCAAATTCATTGGAATTATATTACCATGCGCCAAAACAAAGGAAAAACAAAACTAATTAAACTGATAGAAATGGAAAACTTACTGCAAAAGTTCCAAGAGATCAACGACTTCTCGAAAAAATCAGTGGAAACTATAAATAGGTTGATGTCCTGAGAATCCACGAATTTTGTATCCGCATTCCCCATCAGGATTATTGATGCGAGGCCACTAATCCCAGGGTATTGCCTTTTTTGTATTCTAGTTGTTATTCAGGTTTCTTTTCTTCTACCAACTGAAGTTATATTTTTTTTCGGTTTGCCTAAATGCAAAAATTTCTTCGAGGCTATTATATATTACAGCAAGGGTAGTGCGGACATCCAGTTATTTCATTAGATACCTAGAATTAGATATAAATAGTACTGTTCAAAAATTCTGCCAGTGACTTGAGTTGAATAGGTACACCGGGCGATTTCGTCCACACGTTTTAAAATTCGATCGACAAATACTTTTGCCATGGCAAGAAGAGTGTTTATATAACATAATCTTAAGATTAGGTTTCAGGTATCTTACAGAGGGTCCCAGTGGAATATGGACCAAGAGCGAACTGCGGGTATTGCGTGCATAATTATTTACAGTAGTTTGCAGATGTAGTTTTGTCATGTCTTAGTTTCCTGATAGTGGTTCTGTCAATTAACAAAGATCAGTATCTGAACTTAAAAAGTAGATATGTAAAAAGAAGATGATATAAAAATGAAAATTTTTTTGTTTTCTACTTTTAGAGCAGTAGATTGTTCCCATTCAAACTTGCTCTATTTTAATTTCCGGTACTGAACAAGACTTACAAAGATTAAAGATTGTAGACTGAGTTAGCAATGTATTTAAGTTTGAATTGCAACTGTTACAAAGTTCTTTGTATTCTTTTTATACCGTAGGTTTATAGTGAAACTGTTGGGTGCTTAAAACACTGTGGTAGCGCTAAAACTAGTCAAAGCGCCAGAACCACTCCGCAAAGCACAACCAGCCACAAATACAGAGCCAGTGAAAGAATCGATGAAATGAGTATTCGGGAACTAACAGAAGTGATGGATGTTCTTGGTGTAAGTTACGAATGGGTGGAGACCCTAAGCGACGCGAAGGTCCAAATAAGAACTGCGTTAACTCAGTTGCAAAAAAAGACGTTCAACTGGTCACCAAAGGTATGGTGTTTGTCAGTAAAATTTCAGAACCGTAACGAGTTTGACCGAGGTTCACTGTCTTTCAAAAAAGAGGGCCAATCCGTGATCGCTATGAAACCATGCAACTAAGATCAAGTCGGTTTGGTTATTGCTAGACCTATAAGGAAATACAGAACTGATTGTGAATTTCAATTAAAATTTTTAGTTTATTCATTCTTGTATTTTATGTATCTGACTCACAAGATGCACAGCTTTCCCCATATGTGATCGAGAGAAAATAGAGGCTTTGCATTTTTGTATTGTAAACATTTGTTGCACTGAACTTCAGTGTACTGTGTACACTAATTGAGTCCTCTAGCGTTGTTTGAAGGACAATCCACGACTAAAATGCACCTTTTCATAGGGAAACCCCTTTCTATATGTTTCCCTTATCTCATGTAAAACAAAAAAAGAAAAAAGAAATGTACCTCCTTCGTCGAGGGACCTTTAAGTGCTGAATCGTACATTAATTAAGGGTCGTTGAGGCTGACAATGGCAAGGCATTAGTGTATCTAATACGGAAACAAAATGACAAAAATTCGTGTAACAAGGTTAACAGAGAAAACTGTGCTGAAAAGTATTCACGTTTAATTTAAATATTGACCTAGTGTAATGTCATGATGGCTGGATAACTTCTGGATAGATCACCTTAGTTTCATGTACTTTTTGATGGGATGTGAATTCGGAAACGAGGCCAACACCCACGCCAGTCGCTGCATCAAATAAACGAACAGTGCCTGTTCTTGTCAGATACGAGCAGCGATCTACTGTTCTGTACAGCATTTTTGAAAATGAAGCAGTTCGTCTAACCCCTAGAGAACCGGCACAACCTTAAACTCATCCAATTTAACCTTGAGTTTTCACAGCACTTTGTACTGTAAAAGCTCGGTACTTCAAAAATCTAGCGAGAAATTTTTACAGACTTTCTTGTCTAAAATATTCAATTTACTTTCTTCAGGGCGTCTTTTCCATTTTATCTGAAGCCAAAAAAGAAGATGACAGAAAAACACAGGTTTTGCTAAGCTTCTACGCCAAAGCCAAAGACCTTTTGAGTAAACTGGATGAACCTATGCTAACTTTACTTCAGAGGCATACTGAAAATGTCAAAGAGAACATGAAGTGGCGCGAGAAGCAGCTAAAGGAGTATTTTCTCCTTGTAGCAGGTAAATGATGCGAAAGCCACCAGGCTGTATAATTTATCATTGCTACTCTAATCTTTGGGTCCCCTGCGGTTTCTTGGGTATCCTGTCTCCAAATAGGCGTTACAATCTCGATTTTTGTTTGTTAGGATGATTTTAGCAGAAATGGCAAGCATTATTTTCATAACTTATTGTCAAATCATAAAAGTTATTGCGTCATTTTAATTGCACTAATTTTCGCATATTGTGGCTTGCACAAACAGTTTCGAATCATTTTCGTATGACTATAAACTGGTCATATAGACTCAAATCACAAAGAACTCGTGATTGACTCCCTTTTAGTCCATTATCCCACAAATTAAGATGAAACTGTACTGTCCAGCATCTGCTCACGGCATTATGAATACTAATTATAAGCAATAGAAAACGATTTCCTTGTTTGCATAGCCTGATATAAACACGAGACGGGTTGGGAGAATTCTCGACAGTTACGCAAACCCGAGACGAACTCCAGTGTTTATATCAGGCTATGCAAACACAAGAAAAACGTTGGTAAGATTTCTTTACCATACATTTATTATGCATGTAGCAATTTCATACTTTTTCTCACAAATAGTTTTTAAATAAAAAACTGCCTAACAATTAAAACTTCAATTTACCTATTATAAGCATAAATTAGACGGCGAATTGCTTTGTACAAAACGACTGATTTATTAGCAATAAAAAACATTCAAGTCGGCAGTCTCATGTCTTATTTTTACTTATCAACTCTAAAATGCTTAGTTGTGCTTCTGGTATACTAAGACACCCCTGCTTGCCGAGTTTTTCATGCTGAGAACGTGTGGCAATGTCGCTAACAATCCCTATTTCGCCCCCTCCCCCCGCCCCTCTAAAAAGCCAGGCTTTGATTAGTTAGCACTCTGCAGCTGGTCGTTTTGATGCATTTGCAGGTCGCGTATCCTCTGGTAAAAGCAGCTTGATCAATTGTATTCTTGGAGAGGAGATTCTGCCCTGTGGTGCTTGTCTCACAACGTCCATCATATATGAACTGAAGTATGGAGGGAGACGTAGAATGGTGGTGCACTTTAAAGACAAGGATCCTGAAACAGGAATGACGACTAAAGACATCTCACTCCACGAACCTGATGATCATCTTGAGCAGATATTGACTTACGTCTACGAGAAAGGTTCAATGTTTGAAAAGGTTGAGCTTTTCTGGCCCCATGAACTTTTAAAGGTAATTATTCGCTAAATGGTTTCTATTTTTTTTGCAGCGGAATAAGGATCTACTACGCGAGCGGCTATACAAATCACTGAATTGCTAAAATTTTTACGATCAGCATCTGTTATAGAACAGAGCATTATTATAGGTCAACCAACTTAGACAATTTCATTGTCAGCTATACCATATACCATGCATACACTATTTCATGCCTAACTGCACCACCACTTTGTGGTACCAAACCAGTTGTACATTGTAGTCACATGAGCGTACGTCTGCCCGTCCGCCTATCTGTCCACAATCAATCAATCAATACTGACCTTTATTTAAGTGTCAAGCATAGCAGTAGTCGCATATAACAGTAGAGGTACCATTAAATGGGGACACTATAAATTAAAATAAGCTACTATTGTAGCAAGTAAAATCGAATTAATAATAAAAATTAAAACTACCGGTATTTACAAGTATTTCACTATTGACTAAAATTTGTATAGGTGATAGGATGATTTGTAGTGATATTTCGAAATTGTTGCACGTAATTTCACGAGCCGTTAGGCGAGTGAAATTTGACAATTTTGAAATATCACTAGTGGTATTTATGCCAAATGTCACATACAAATCATGCTATTATTTGTTTATACTACTACCCGCAAAAGGTTTGTAATTTTCACATGTAGTTATTTCAAATTAAGCTGAAATACCACTGCTCCAAGCCAATCAAATTGCAGAAATTTCTCATATAGTAGTATTAGAGATTATTTCATGTGTATAATTGCTAAATTATAAAAATTAAAATAAATAAATAAAACAGTAGTGTGTTCATTACGCACTACAAAGAGTGCAATTTGAGCACTGAGTGTCAGCAAGCAAGGAATTTAAGGTGACTCAACCCAGTTTTTTTGGGGGGGGTACCATCCTAGTTTGAAGCTCTCTGGTATCCCCACCTTTACTTTTATCGTAAGTCTAACACATAAAATGGATAACATATGGATTAATCTACAATATAACATAAAATTTTTGGCGATCGGAGTAAATGCCACGTGGTTATAATGCCACGCCCCTTTGAGGTCTGAGTCGAAAATCTGCTGTTGCCGGCATTTTTTCGGGAAAATCTCTCGGCTACACATAGTGCGCATTAGTGCCTTGTGCTGAACAGAGTTTCACCAAATCGCAAAGACCCAATTCGAGAAATTCAGCGGTTTCCAAATTTAGGTCATAATTTATGCGAAAAGGATAAGCAAACTTTACACGGATTATATCTAATAAACTATGAGATTCATCTCTTTATTTTGGGCATCTTTATAACAGATGGGTCCTTGCAAGTCAGCTAAACGCGTTAGGGCCTTGTAAATGCGCGCGATTTCGAGCAAAGCAAACAGATAGAAATTATAGTTTTCGCTATTTGTTGACGTTTGTCAGCGTTTAAGAGTCCTTCTCACGAAAAAAGCATTTTCTTAAAAATTCGTAGTTTTTTTTCCTTCAAATTTTTTCAGGGCCACAATTGATTAACTAACTACCCGGACCCTGAATTTCATGGTCATTGAAAAACTGTGACATTATCTTCTATAAGCCCAAACTTGAGTAAACATTGAGGATTTTTAGCGTTTTGGCTGAGTTTGTGCTTTGGGAGTTGTCTATTGTTTCTAGTCTGTCATTATACAGCATTCTTGTTCAGCAAAGTAATGTAATCCATGTAGTTCCAAATACAGTTTTCAACCAGTCCACAGTTAGGTAGTTACTTTGCTTGTTGGTTAATTAGTAAATTATTTTTATTGTTATTATTTATTTTTACCACGCACATTTCTACTCCTGACTTGATAATGCATTTGTTTTTGTTGTTGTTGTTTTTTTCTATTTGATTATATCTGTCTGATTTCGTTTAAACGTGGGCACTAGGTTTTCGCCTGGTGCCTGGCGCCCCAGGCCAGTGTAGTCTCCAAAAAATGTATTTGCCTTGAGTCTTGATTCACACAGCTGGATAGCCCAGGGACTCTCCTAACAGTGGATGGGTGGATCCGGCCTGGGGGACAAAACTAGTGGCGTAGGGAGGGGGCTATTTTGACACAACCCCTTCAGTAAGGAGCATTGTTTTCTAGTAAGAGGATTTGACGGGCAAGTACCTTGCTCATTCTTTGCCCTAGCCAGCTGAATCAGGCCCCTGCTGAGAATAATTATCATGATAATTGCAGCGGTCAGTAGGAGGCACAGACAGTCATCCAGTGTCCCGGCTGAGGAGGGTCAAAGTCTTGGTACCAAGGACATAGTTGCTGTTGACCTGTAGTCAGTCACATATGAGGACTTTATATTTTATATTTTATTAGCAGATGTAGAGCCATTTTTTTATGGAAATGCTGTTAATAAACCGTTATTATTATTATTATTATTATTGTTATTATTATTATTATTATTATTATTATTATTATTATTATTATTATTTTCTGAATTACAGACAGGAATAGTAATCATTGACAGCCCTGGTGTTGGACAATCTGTAGAAATGGACGAAATGGTGATTCAGTATCTGCCTGAAGCCTTTGCTTTTATATATGTCGTTAACATTGCACATCTAGGGGGAGAAAGAGACAGCGTAAGTACCTGGATTTATTTGGTGTGAGTCCCTTCCGACAGTTTACACGGATCGAATTCGAAGCTAAGAATATTACATGTATATAGTAACTCCTCGATATATATTAGCAAAAACGGGACACTTATTCTGGAGAAAGGACGTATTAAAATAGCCTATTCCACAGCGAATTTCCGTAAAGCGCGCAGAATTATAAACCGAGAGGTGGCTTTTTGGTTCAATAATGTTAGGGTCCATGTCAGCCCTACTGACGTAGAATCGTGTGTGGATTCAAGAATCCAGATTTAGATTCTCTGGAAGAAGCGAACCCTGATAAAGTAATATTGTATTCTCCAAAAAAAACAAAAAACAAAACGCATCTTAAGTTTGTAAAACTCAGTCAGTGCCATATTTTCATTAGAAATAGCCAGTTAATTCACTTAGAGCTGGTGATAGCGTGATAAGTAAAACAGCAAACGGCTAATTAAACGTATCCTTTCAAGTTATATTAAGCGAAAGGAAATGTATATGTCTGAAAACAACAAAAACAACAAAACAACAATATTGTGAGAATTATGAAATATTCCGACAAAATTGCGTATTTCAGTGTCACTAGATGGTTGTCAGTACTTTTACGAGTTCTGATTTCTCCTATTTGATTGTCTGTTATAGAATGTTATTTTTATCTTAGATTTTAGATTAGTTAGGAAGTTAGTTTTTCTATACTTCAATGTAAATGTATACCTGAAGGAAATACCGTGTTTAAATAAAGTTACCTTACCTTACCTTACCTTACCTTACCTTACCTTTTGGAAGCCATGTCAAGCCTGAGCTACGCCCAAATTGGCCTCCATTTGAGGTGTAATTCCAATTTTCCGTTAAACTTCTCCGCCCATTTCAATGAAGCTCACCCGGAACCATAAAAGAGAAAACTTAAGTTATCATGCCAACGTTTGTCTTTTCTCGCAGCTTGTAAAACTTCTCCAACGCGCGAGGGATGTGTCAATCGAGGTGCCAGGAGAAGGGAAAGAGGATGGTTGATTATCCCTTGATATACAGGAACGTCTGTTATCCAAGTGCGCATTGTTTGTGTGCAGCAAATGGGACTTCGTCCCGGAGAAAGATATGCCACTCGTTAAGAATGAAGTTGTAGAGAAACTCAAAAGGGTCTGGCCTTGTGTTGATCCCGATTCACAGATCATATTCACGTCAACCAGGAGAGCTAGTAAAGTTCTAAGCCTTGGTGTTATCTCGGAAGAATTTTCCTCTTTAATGGAAGGATTGAAGTCATTGGTCTTGCGGAGTAGAGAAGCAAAGCTGGAACTTCATTGGGAGTAAGCTTTATTGTGCATGTTTTGTCCATCCTCACTGTGAAACATTTAATGTCGCAAAATGTTTCAGGGGAAAAGATTGAAGAATATTGCACCATTTTTGTACTGAGGAGTTTCCGTTTAGTGCTCCAACACAATTAAAATGTTCGTTTTCAAATAGACACGGACATGTGTACCAGGTTTAAATTTTGGAAATTTTTACCGGATTGATTACACCCCCGGATTCAGACGTGTGTTTTTGTTGTTGTTGTGGGAAAGGAAAGGGCCAGGGGGAGGGGGGGGGAGGAGAGTAGAAGTTATGGTTTGTTAGAAGTGCTGAATTCCGAAAGGTATTTCATGTCACACTTTTCGGCTAGCACTTAAGCCTTCAACACGTGAAATAGTTGTTCTCCCACAATACCATCTGCACTCGCCTTTTTTTTTTTCGCGCTTCCCTTTCGGTAACATTGCTGCAAAACGAGTTGAATAGCGATGTTGCGCACTTTACCACCCAGGAAAAAAACCTTGCAACCGTATTTGTTGCAAGGCACGTTCTAACGATGGTGGTAAAACGCGCAACATCGCTACTTAACACGTTTTACAGCAATGTTGAAAAATAAGTTGCACGTTTTTTGTTGCCCGTTTTACAGTACCTTTATATGGTAACTAAGACCCTGTTTACATGGAGTGGGGGACCCCGGTCTAGTGGGGTTGGTTTCTTTTGTTTTCACGCTCTGAGGGACACAAAACAAAAGAAACTTACCCCACTAGACCGGGGTCCCCCACTCCATGTAAACAGGGTCTAAGGTGAAGAGAGTTGCTCTAGAGGTAACGGTCAGTATCAGTTCACTTCCTGCAGGCTAAGCACCAGCTGAAACAATTGAAAAATAACGCCTTCCAAAAACTAGTCCGCGTCAAACCATAACATCCACGGACAAAAATTTTTATGACTTATCAAAAGCTATAATGAAAAGAATAGTGCGGTTGCAAGAGTAGTCCTCTTCTTTTTTTCTGGACTTTTTAAGCCTATATCAATCCTGTTGAACCGAAGAATTTTTAGAGACATGGAAACATGTGTTTTAGCAAGTGACATTCAATTTTTTGACATTTTGAGAAGGAACGTCAAAGTTAAAGGTTTTGCGAGACGATTATCTAGCACAATTTTTTCGGAATCAAGACTGACATATTTTTTGTTATAGATGGCTTTACAAACTTCTTTCGAGGATTTTCATTCAAGCAAAAGTGTTTGTGGTAAACGCTTCAAAGAGCCCCCAGGAAATCAGAGAAACACTGGGAAAAATTTTCAACCGCCTAGAGGCAATTCAAAAAGATCAAGGGAAAGTGTTAAAAGGCCTCCGCGAATCGTTCAGAGAACAAGTCAACAGTGTTGTGCATCAACTCTGGCTACATTTCTTGTCAGACGACATAAAAAAACGCTTTACAAATTGGTCTAGAGAAGACGCTCCAGATAAGGATGCCGGGTCCTGGAAGGAAGTTGAAGAGAATGTCAACGCCGCTTTGTCCGGACGTTTTCTAGAAATTGTAGATCAGTGGGAGGAGGAAAACAAAGTGTTTTCAACTACTCGTACTTTCCTCATGGAGCAGTTTCAAAATTACCTTGAAAATGTCGGATTACAGAATGTTCAAACTGAAGCTGCTGATGCTGATTTCAACAACCCAAACAAGGCAGTCTTTATTAATCAATTATCATTTTGGCAGAAAGCCATTTGCAACGTATTGGATGTTACCGGTGGCGTCTTAGGCCGGATTGTTTACGGAATGGACAGACCAGAAGAAATGTTCAAAGAAAAACTCGGGTACAGAAATTTATTAGTAGAAGTGTCTAAAGACTTTCTCACTAATGGTATAAAAAAGAAGCTTAAACCGTTTGTGGAAGACAAATTAAAGGATGTTAAGCTCTATCTTGATAGAATCGAAGCTCGTCTGCAAGAGCTGATCAAGGCGGACAGGGAACTTTATGAGCAACTCAGTAAACGATCAGCTCACTATCGGCCTGTGTTCCATGAGGTAAGCAAGCACAGGGATCAACTGGCAGAATTTGGCTTACGCGAAGTTTGTGCTGTACAAGTCGATCGCGAGGAACTCGAGTGGAAAAAAGAAGAATCTTCCTGCCTTGGCCATGGAACATTTGGTGCCGTTTACCAAGGAACGATGAGAAGAGATGGAGAGGTAACAACAGTAGCATTGAAAGTGTTGAATGAGGCGCTTGATGTCGCAAATGCAACGAAAATCGTGGAGGAGATAAAAAATTTGAGGTAATGATTGTACACTCACTAGGCCGGAACATACCTCCACTTATAAACTTTTTTCTTTTAAGTACAGTCACTTGCCTGTCATATGCATGTTCCTCGGTAGTATCATTGATAATATGTTCAGTTTCCTTGCAGATTTTCCTCGAAAAACAGTTGAAATCTATTGTCCGACGAGTATTATTTTTGTGCATTTTTGCTATCACTTTGAGTCCGTAAAAGTTTAGTAATTCGGCTCTTTTTTCGATTCTTCTACAGCGGCTGTCGGTGATCTCACGAAACGGTTAGGCTGCCGCGCCACTATCCCACGTGACGTCAGTCGTGAATTTTAATTTTTGTTGATATTCACGCCATCAGTTATGACTGACGTCAAAGATAAAATACAGGAAAATCGATATACCGAAGGGCCAATTAACTGGCAACATGTGGTATTACTACTACTACCACTACCACTACCACTACCACTACCACTACTGCTACTACTAATAATAAGTTAATTAATTTATAATTATCAATCTTCGTCTTCTCTGTTAATTAGAGTGCTAAACCACCCTCACATTGTGAAGTTTTATGGCATATTACTGGACAAAGGAACTTCAAAAACGGCTTTGGTCATGGAAAAGTGTAAAGGAAACTTAAAGACCCACATCTTTAGTGGTCCAGAGTCAGTTCCTGGCAAATCTGAAAACCCCGCTGTCTTCAAAGACGTATGCCGCTGTGCAAAAGAGATCACCGATGGTTTGGCTTTTATGCATGCGAAGGGAGTTGCACACCGGGACTTCAAGCTGGAAAACATATTGGTACTAATCGTATAACAATACATGCATTTTTTCACTATTATATCATAGATAAGTTTGTAGCCTGTGTATAGCCGCCCTCTCCCCTCAGAAAAAAAAATGGAGAAGGGGCGTCTGTGATTCAATGTTGCTCAGAAACATCGTGTATGGCGATAATTTTGCATAAAAGCCCTTACAAACCCTTATTAAAGGAAAATATCCATGATCTAATGCAAGCCTTAGCGCTGGATACGGAAAGTCATTAGTTTGAAATAAAGTGTTGACAGGTCAGACGCAACTCATACGCTCGTGATAGTGTAAAAAGTGACTTTAACGTTCGGTTGAGCAACAGAGGTTTTTCCTCCCTTACTCTCTTAGGGGCACCCAGCGACTTTTTTCTGTAAAATAACTGTTCGAAGGAGTAAATGTTGCCTAGAAATTTCTCACGCTTGAGAAAAACTAAAAATTTCTGGATAACCGTTCCATAAGTCTAAAATATTCGGAGGTTTTGTAATAGCTTAATTTTCGGAGGTTGTGTTGCTTACTTGCGTTAATTTTTCCCGCTGAGAAGAGTTTGCCGCTGTCCTCTCAGAGCCCCTATCGCATTATAATCTATTCTGTGGCCAATCTTAGACCCCATCTTAGTCACTTTGGGGCAAATATGTAATTTTCGCGATTCCCAACTGGGTCCCTTTCTATTTATGCATCTACCCTGTATTGAATGAAGAACACTTTACTTTTCACCTACAGTACAAACATCCCGGTATGTTTGCTAACCGTAAATATGAAGAACTGTCTTTCCCAAAAATCAGAAAATGTGCTACCCATTCTAGTAACTCCATTGAAAATGCGAACCCATTATAGTCAATCCAGTCGTGAAAATGCGACCCCATCCAGCGGCACATCCCCATTAGCCTCTTATAAGGAAGTACCCCCCGGGTGGGGGGAATCGACGTACCTGATCGAATTTTTAGTAATTACAGATACTGTCTCTCTGAGGTAGGATCAAAACTACTAGGTCCTACAAGTCAAGAGTTACCGGCACCTTTCAAACGAGTTTTTGACGGACTCAAGCAAAACTGCTTAGCCATACGACAGACAGGACAGTCGAGAATTTCACTAACAATGAACTACAGTTAACTCTGGAAAGATGATATTACGAGTCTTCATAGCCAATGATTGGCTTAACTGACAGACGACCGATAACACGTCGAATTGACCAATCAGGTCAATACCCAGAGTTTAATACCATCATTTAATGAGATACAACTTACTTTAATTCTGAATATGGCTACCGAAGAGGTTGTCGAAAGGCTAGTCACTGTCAACAACAGTTCTTTTCAGGACTACGATCACCTGAACGATCATGCTCCACCAGTACTAATTATGGACTTTCTCTCTTGCCCGAGTGAATTTCAATCATTTCTAACTTGTAAAATAAAGCCTGATTTCAGGAGTGAACCCAAAATTACACTGGTCTCGCAGTCATAACTTGTAAGTACTTCACGACGCGATTTTAATGAGCAGCCTGCTGCCGTGAAAAGTCAGTGCTGTCGGTTCACCATTATTGTTACTGAGAACCTGTTAAAACGAGTCCAGACAAATTTTTGAACGGACAAAAGCTTGCGCGGATCCGCCTTTCGTTTAAATGAGACCCGCGGAACGGTGCAGTTCAGTTTTGAACAGTAAACCGTACTGTAATCTGCAACGCAGAATTTGCACGTTTCCGTGTTAACGGGTTGGACAGGTGAAAATTCGTCCGTTAAAAATTTTGTCCGGACGCGTTTAAACGGCATCTGACAGAAATAAAGAAAAAGGTATAGTTATTGTCTCTTCTAAAAGTTTATATTCCTTGTCCCATTAAAGCTGACTGACGAAAACACAGTGAAGATTACTGGCTTGGGCCTGGCTAAAGCAGAAATAGACATCACCGGCACCTTGGTAGGAACACCTGTTTATATGGCACCTGAAATGTTTCATTCCCAAGTGTACGACTCCAAGGTAGACATCTACAGCCTGGGGCTGATAATGTGGGAGATGTGGTACGGACAGCGGGTCTTTGCTGACGCTCCAGGAACAACGCTGCTAGAATTCTTTGAGTGGGTCGATAAAGGAAACCGTCCAGTGGACAGGCAGGGTTGCAAGAAGCCTCCATCCTTCTGGTGCAAGCTAATGAAAGGGTGTTGGGACAGTAATCCAAAGAAACGCCCCACAGCCAGAGAATGTAACCAAAGAATAGTCGGGGACTGATACTAATGCCTGAGCCGTTGTAGGATAACGTCATGATAAACTAGCATTTGTCAGAGCTTTGTGACAAAATTCAGGACGCTTCAAAAGAAGGATTCAAAAATTCGTAAGAGGCTAGGTTTCTCTATTGTCAATCTCAAAAGAGGCAGTCACTCGCAAAACACATAGAAATTCGATAAAAATGATACATGTAACCGACGCTCCGAACAAGGTAACGCATATATTCAGAACTCGGAAATAGAAAGTTGTAGTTAGCAATTTATCTGATGCTATACTACTGAGCTACTCTTGTACAATGTAGCTTCATGGTAAGCAACAAGAGCTTTATTCTCTCTTGTAATCAAATCTCGAATTGTTTTAACAATTACAGTTTTTGTTAACATTACTTTCAGGAAAGCAATAGATAACAACAGATTGAAGCCCCTGATGATAATTTTTTATTGTACTTTTTGATCTGAGGCATGGCTCCAAGAAGTCAATGAGTTGTCAAAGGAGTGTGAAAAAAAAAGTGTTTTGCGATCTTTCATAATCGTTTCCACTGGAAAAAAAAAAAAAAAAAAAAAAACAGACCCCAACAAGGCAAACAAATAAAAACAAGCATACTTTGATGGTGAGGGAAAATTTACGTTTAGGCTGATAGCCTTTAACTTTCCAAAAGTTAACAACCAAGAAAAACGTTATAGCTATAGAACATGCAGAGTTTGTTAACATGGCGTATTTGTAACGCTGTGAGAGTTGACTTGACTTTTGTGTCAGCATCAGGATTATTGATGCGGGGCCAGCACAGTCCCTCGGTAAATTGTGATAGTTTTGTTTATGTTTTTGTTATTTTTTTTTTCATGTTGTTTTTCATTGTTTCTTTTCCTTTTAGAAAACTACAAGAATTAAAAGCAGAATTTGGCTTGATCGCATAAAACTTTGCTTTTTGGTTGCTTCTCCAAAGAATTTAAAAAAGGTTCTTGTGAAATATGGACCTAAAGCGAACTAGGTAGTCTATATTTGCAGTTTTTGTCTCGTCCTTTTTCCTGACAGTTGTTCTTTAATGAAAATAAGCTAAGTACTATAAAGACAATTACAAAAGTAGAGTAGTAAAAATAGATGAGTTTTTGTTTCAAAAAAGACGAACAGGAGGGCAATGGAGGCTCTTGTGACAAATTATTTGTTTCCTATTTTTAGAGCAATAACAAGGCCTCCTGTTTTCAATCAATCCAGCTCTACATTGATTTCCGTGATTTTGCAATAACTGAGTACCGAGGCAATAAATTTTGAATGGAAACGTTTGTTCCAGATTACTTGAATTATTTCTTAACTGTTGGTTTATGAACTTGAAACTGATGGGTATTAGACACTGAAGCAGCGCTAAAACAAGTCACTGATGTTGATGATACCCACCCCAGGAAATCTAATGTTGACGACACCCAACCCAAGGAATCTGATTTTGGGGACAACCATACCGGAGAATCTGTTGTTAGCGACCCCCACCTCTGGGATTCTGATGTTGACGACCTGCACTCCTGGGACTGATCTGATGTTGACGATACCCACCCTGGGGATATGTTAACGTCACCCACCCCAGGGAATCTGATGTTGACACCCACTCCGGGGAAACTGATGTTAACGTCACCCACTCGAGGTAGGGAATCTGATGTTGAAGATGCCCAATCCCAAAAATCCAGCGTTCAAAGAACTTTCCCATAAACAGTGTCCAACCCGGTGAATTGTGCTGAATTGAGTGAATGAACTTTTTGCCAATATTCTGCAAAGAACCTCTGGTAATTATATCGGCAAAAAACCCGAACTGAAATCAAAAGGAGAACATGCCGTGAGGCAAGGTTGTATTTTGAAGTGTTATTCATATTCACCCCAGAAAATAGGTCAGGCGAACGCAGTTAGCATCCAGCGAACTTTGTTTACTGGCCACTAACCGACGTCGAACCAAAATTGAGCCCGTATCGAACAAAAAAAATGACTACATAAAACAAATAAATAATTGATTAACTTTCAACCCAAAATGTCCGTACATTTTACAAAAATTACTTGAAAACAAACTTTTTTTGCATATTTATTTATAAACCAATCTGTAGCAAAGGAAATTGACGCTTCAATTCGTATATCTTATTTTCTATTTAACTATTAATGATAACCTCCGGCTAATCACAGTGAAAGTGATGCGTTCTTAACCACCTCGGGAAAACAAGACAGTCATTTCTCTCACGAAAATGAATCACATAGTGTCATGTTAGACCAATTTTGAGACATTATATATCATACTTGACTCGGAGGAATAACAGAAAAAAAAAACTCTTATTCATCCCTTAACCTCCACTGAATCAGCCTAAAGGAAGTGATTTCTTCTGTTTCATTTTCCCAAGCCTCGGAGCCAAGTACGAATGTTCATTTGTCGAAATTGGTCTAATTAACACTCAACTAACACAATAATGTTAAGCTTAATTTGACTAATAGGCTTTAAAAAACAAAACATCACTTAGCTATAACAGAAAGCTACAATTTCAGTTTTTTCGTATTCCAGTATATCTAGTAAATGAGTGTTTATTAGCCAGTTATGTTATTTTGCACCATTTATGCTGTTAATCCTTTCTTCCTTGTCTGCGATCCATTCCACCATTCCAAGAAAGATTGTGGCTGAAAGCACCTTTCGTCAACCTGATAAGGCGTGTTTTCAACGACAATGTTAGTTATAAATTTTTTTTAAAGTCTCCTATCACAAATTATGTCTGAGAAAACCTTAACGTGAGTCACAGTTAAGCTATTGTTTATGAATTAAGTCTGTTAATATGTTTGGTTGTCAGTCGATAAACAATTTATATTATATAATACGATCGCCCCTGTGATTTGGAGTAACTATATTGGGCAGTTATAAAGCTCGAATTGTACATAGTAAAACTAAGCTGTAAATAAGAAATAGGTAAATATAATTTCTTGCTTATTCTACTTGGAACTAGATAAATTTTTTCCGTTCGACAACGCCCTGTGGTGTACCTTTCATGTATCACGTATCATTCATATCATGGGCTGTGGGTGGGTTACAGTGAGCTCATAAATGGACTGATAGCGTCTGCCAGTGGCGCATTTGTATGCTGACGTCCTCTAATCCACGACATTACATTACATGTATATGCATTACGGAGAGGTGATGACTGAATAAATCAAGAAAAGGGGCCTTAATCGCTCTCTCATGAAATGAACGCCATGTCGTTTCCAAGCAGCCATTTTGACAGCAGTACCGTTTTGGTCCGACTAATTCAGCAGTGGTGCTCTTGTTCTGCAGTTTAAAAATGTGCGGATTTTTATTTGTGAATGGAGAACCCATCACTTTAGAGCTACAAATTAAAGTAGTTTTCCCATCACAATGAACCTTTGGCACAAAGACGGTTAACGTTTGTCAGACAAAGTGCTGCTAAAATTGTCTCTATTTACATTTCTTGCTTGCCTGCCGCTCCTAGGATTTTCGAACATCTATAAAATGGTAAAATTGCCCATTTTCAACGGATTTTTACCCTAAAAAGGTCACCTAGAATTTTCGGGAGCCTTTTTTCTGGCTCCAATTTCCGAACGGGTAAGTTTTGATCCCTATAATTTTCGGATCACTAGACTTTCAGCTAGGAAATCCGAACAGATGAAAAATTTATAGGGGATAAAAATATGTCCATATCCACCGTTTAAATACTAAAAGACGTTTAACAATGCTATGTTTAAGTGATTTTGAACTATATTCTCGTTGGGTGCCCCTGCCTTATGTTACATCAATGCAGTAACGAAAACTTTACATCAGCAAAAGGCTTAAGAAGTGACCTTTTTGACATCATTTTTGCATTACAGCTCGTAAAGCTTCTGCAAAAGGCGAGGAACTTGTCAGTCGGGGTTCCAAATCAAGGAAGAGAAGAAGGTGGATTAATGCTCGACATGGAGGAAGATCTCTTATCCAAATGCGCTTTGTTTGTGTTTAACAAGTGGGATTCAGTGCCAGAGAAAGAAATTCAATCGGTCAAGGATGGTGGTATAAAAAAACTAAGAAAAATCTGGCCTGGCATTGATCCCGAATCTCAAGTCACCTACATGTCAACCACTAACGCTACTACTGCTCAAAACCTTGATGTTATCAGCAATGAATTTTCCTTATTAATGGATGGAATGAGGTCGGTGATCATGACGACCATTGAAGCTAAGTTGGAACTTCATTGGAAGTAAGCATTAATCCAACATATAAATTTAGCCAAAGCTTAAGGCTCCCGTTAATAAATTTATAATTTACTTCAAACAATAGACTTGAAGATGATGGAGTTGAGCCTGCTATCAGTTGAAAACTACTAACTTATCAGCGGAGAACTTAAAAAACACGTAACCTCGATGGGTCGACATCTGAGCCCGCGATACGGTCACGTGATACTGATCAGCAGATACCCTGTTTTGAGAGCCGTCAATTGACCATAATATGGATGTGCAATATAAGATTGCTGGCTCCTATACTAGCTAGAGAGTGTGACATTCACAATGGTTCTAGCACGGGCGGACGTACGTGCGTAAAATTTCTAGGATGGATAGATGACCAAATTTTCTTATGAAGCTCCTCTCGCTTGTGGAGCTCCTTTATAAATACATATTGTTTCTTTTACCTCCTCGTTCGATTTTGTTATTCGGGTAAGCTGATGCCGAATTTTTCTGTCAGGAAAGGGTAGGAGACTAAAAAACTAATCCTTCAGGGTCCTTCAGGGGACGGTGTTCTGACAATAAGTTCAGACCCTTAGATGCACAAAAAGTACATTTCAATCTTTTTTATTCTTTAGATGAAATAAGGTCAGTAGGACTATAACCATACTGCGAAGACTACTAGATGTTGTGTGCTTGGTGTGCTGGGAGAAAAGCGCGTCGTGTTATTTGCATTTTCTCGTACAATATGTTCATTAAATTCTCAAATTCCCTTTATTTTCGGGAGAATTTGATAGGAGTCTGACTCTGAAATCTACATTAGTTAACTTGAAAGAGTTTAAATAAGGGTGGGTGCTGGGTAAATATCGCCTTTTGCAGCATCCGGGTTTCAGGTGGTAAAGGCCCCTTTTTCTTATGCCTTTGATATATTGTAAAAGGTGGTTAACAGTGCCGTCCATATCTTTCCTCTAAGGCGTCATCTTTTTTTCTTGTGATTATTTCTTGCACACGAACAAATAACCGTGCTTTCGCGTTTTAGTTGGCTTCACAAACTTCTTTCAAGGATTGTCGTTCAGGCAAAAACGTTTTTGGTAAATGCTTCTAGAACCAAAGAGGACATCAACCAGAGAAAGGAGGAGATTATTAACCGGTTAGAAGCAATGGTAAAAGGTCAAGAAAAAGTGATAAAGGACCTGCAGGCATCTTTCGACGCCAAGTCAACAATGTTTTGTACCGACTCTCGGAATTTCTTTCTTCTGAAGACGTAAAGGCGCGCTTTACATTATGGTCGGGAAACGAATTTCCAGATCAGTATATATCGGCCTTGACTCCGGAAGTGGAAGAGAAAATAGCCACGCTACTGTCTAGCCGTTTTGAAGAGTTTGTAGTCCAATGGGAGAAAGAACACAATTTGTTTGCAAATGTTCGCCTTTCTCTCGTGGAAAAGTTGAAGAATTGCTACGATAAAGCTGAATTTCAGAGAAGGAATCTGCTATGCGACGCCACTGGAGACTTACATCCTGGTGTTAGCAATTCAAAAAATTTTCAGTTTTCCATCTCCAAAAAGGCGAGTATGAAGATGAGAATTCTTACCTTCCGGGTGTTTAACTTAGTTGCCGACTCTGTGGATGTCAAGTTTATTACTGAGCGGTATGGGGGTTCCAAAATTGACTTTAAGGATGTTATCTCACAAGCTTCAGTAAAGTTTCTCTCCTCTAGAAGAGAGAAGAAGCAACTTAGAAAGTTTGTGGAGGGCAAATTACACGATGTTAAGGACTGTCTTGGTCAAATTAAAGTTCGTCTTCCAGCGCTGATAGAGGCAGACAGAGAACTATATTCAGAGCTGTATAAGCAACTGTTAGTTAACCTTACGCAGCAAACTCATTCCCAAGAGGAAAACAAAGATCGCTACCAGAGGATATTGGATGAAGGGTCACAAAGCAGAGATCAACTAGCACTATTTGGTATAACAGATAGTTGTACAGTCAAAATCAACCACGAAGAGTTAGAATGGAAAGAAGAAATGTCATCCCTCCTTGGCATGGGGCCATTCAGTGCAGTTTAACAAGGAACAATGAGAAGATGCGGCAAAGTTGTGACTGTGGCTTTGAAGGTGTGCAATGAGGCTTTCAATGCCGATAAAGCCAGCGAAATTATGCAGGAGATGAAAATTTTAAGGCAAGTTAAAACGTTTTGTTTTGTTACGTCCCTAAACGTTCTTGCAGGTCGCACAAAGTCGTGATTAGATTATGAGTGCGTTGTTAGACAGGCCCTTTTTTAAAATAGCTAGAACGCCTAACTACCGATCAGAGTAGCAGGCAGCACCGCTCGGTTTCTCCGCTGTTTTAAGGTGGCTCGATACAGTTTTTCAGGGCC
Organism: Porites lutea; assembly: GCF_958299795.1. Classification (NCBI taxonomy): domain Eukaryota; kingdom Metazoa; phylum Cnidaria; class Anthozoa; order Scleractinia; family Poritidae; genus Porites; species Porites lutea. The sequence continues at coordinate 21,812,574 of NC_133212.1, forward strand.
CATACCTCCCTAGTTTGAGCATAAACTAAGTCGCCATAAACAGAGTTTTGGAAAAATTTCCACCACAGTTGTTTTAGATAAAGATGAAAATTTGTGATGATCAGGGTTGCAACGGCATCAGAGTTGTCATAGCAACGAAATGACGTTATTGCCCATTTTACTTGCAGCTGTATATCTCGGCACTGGGAACTGTTCTTCGAAAATCATTCACGGGAGCTTTTTCCTCCAATAGCCGCCTCGATGTTCGTGAAGTTTAAGCGAAATCTGTAAGAGCGTTATCGAGATATTTTGCGATAATGTTTTTATTGTCAAAGAAACACAGTAAAAAGTGGATAATATTGTTCTTTGGCCGTTATCTGTAGAAAATGAAGCGCTTTTCACACGCAATTTCACCTCATAGTAGTTTCAATCTTTTTAAAAACGTCTGTGAAAGATCAAAGAGATAGCTCCAGCCGTTTGCTAGAAAGAAGGATTTGATTAGTATGTATCGAGGCGCTCTTGTTTGCGGTTTTTTGAACGTTTTGGTCTACTTTAACAAATTAGCGAATAATTTCTAAACCGCTCGATAGAGTTTTTAAAAAATTTAAGACTCTTGAGATTAACCTTCGTTTTATATGACCTTTTAGTTTCAAGATTATTGATATATTGTAAGGCAGTAAAATAAGGGCAAAATAAAGACATTTGTAAAAAAAACTTGCTTTTGCGAATTCTTATTCCGGAATACGATCAATCGAACGTACCCTTAGTGGAGACTAAACAAAGTTGAAGCATCTGACAGAAGTTAACTGTACCTCTTTCTTCTCTTAATATGTCAGAATTCTAAACCACCCTCACATCGTGCAGTTTTATGGCATATCTCTTAAAATGAACACTTCTACAATTGTCTTTATCACGGAGAAGAGCAAAGGAAACTTAAGAGGCCACATCTTCAATGAACTGGAGTCACCGCCTGGTAGATCTGAAAATCCTACTACCGTCGAAGAAGTATGCCGCTGGGCAGAACAGATCATTGAT
>NC_133212.1:21821087-21856087 GCF_958299795.1 Porites lutea
CATGTAGCTGACGCTAAGAAGAGGGGTACGCGTATAAGTTTGTAGACAAACATTTTTCAGAATATCAACCCAAATTTAAGTTCATCAAAAATAGTCAAAACTTCCTTGTCGGTTCTAATCTCACATATCATATTATAACCATATCAACATATATATTATATATATCTTTGGTGTTTGGAATAACATATATATCCACATATATAAATTTGTTCAGGTCGGTTAAGAAATGTATTCACTACACGATACAACTATCCTTTGTCTTGTCAGGATGTACGTGCCTCCAGTTGTATCTAAACAATTGGCACACTTTTGTTCAATTGTAAGTGGCGTATAATGCAGTGAAAAGATCAGAGTTCTCGACATAGAGTTTTGCATCGACCTTTTATTCTATACTGCTGTTTGGGTGTCAAATAATTCTGAAAAGGCAAGTTGTACGGTTTAACCCTCAATATTAACGTAAGTATAATTTTAAAGCTGACCTTGACAGTAAAGTTTCAATTCGTTTTAAGAAACACCATTTTGAGCTTATTTCGGTAACAAAAAAAAAAAACAAGTTCATTAGATAGAAATAATTACTTTGCTTAGTAGGTGTTTTCAGCGGTGGAAGGGAAAAATGAGCAATTTCTTTCACGAGGTTCGATTGTTTTAAGCTGAAATCAGTTCTCACTTTTGCTTCCAAACCTGAATAATAACCAGTCTTGCCTACCTCATTAAATCTAGCTTAAGGCCAAGCGTCCTAACACCTTTTGAGTTCTTTGTTCTCTGTTGAACCAGTTTCAGCCAAATTTCACTTACTTTTCTGCCCTTAAACTAGAATTTTTTTCGACACAACCTTAGGAAAATTTAGTCCATTCGAACTATCGTTTTGGTTCTCTGTAAAGGAATTCGGTGATAAAGATATTTCTGGTTTCGCAAATTTCCTCCACGCGCAGCTGGAATCAACTCAATTTCGGTTCGTTTTGTCCTCTAAGCTCTAACACTTACTAACACCTTTTTCTTGCATATGAATGCCATGTAAAAGTGTTAAAACCTATTAACTTAATTGTTCAAAATAAATAGAACCTCTTCTAAGTAGCTCCATGTAAATGTAAGTATTGTCATTAGAAGTGTTGTGACCAAATAAATGTTATTTAAAAAAAAACACACACACAAACAAACAAACAAACAAAATCAATTTTTTGTCAGCTTATTAACACACTGATAGGACCTGGGTCTGGGCCTGTTCCGTGCCCATCAAACTTGCTCGGTCACCCAAGATGGCGTCTTCGACAGCGAGTGCATACAGTGATGATCGCCAGTAATATATAGATTTAGCCAGGGCAAAAAGCTAAGCTCCCGTTAATAAATTCATAATTTAAATCAAACAATATTAAAACTTGTAATCTACAGATCAGGGCACATTCATTTGACTTTTGAGGCAAAGGCTGAGTGATTTTAGAGAAAAATCAGAATTTGACCGTCCAAGAGTGAAACAAATTTTACATCAAGTTATTTGTACACCGAAAAAGGCCTGGAAAACAAATAGACCTATTCGTGTATTGTATTTGCAATAGCTGTAGCATCATAATGTGGCATTCACCAGTCCCTCCAACATTGCTCCGTTAGAGAGACTGGATAATTGAACAACCCCGAAATATAATTTTAAGAAACACATGCGCCACGATAGTCCTTGGTGGCAGCCAATTTACACGTTGCATTCCTCTGTCTAAAAGAGAGGCCAAAATAAAAATCAGGCCGGATTTTTTGTGTTCGACAAGTTTAGTTTACTAGATAGTAAATCTTGGCGACGAATCTGGTGGCGTGTAAACCAGCCTTTTAAACATACTTTTTCTCATCACGTCTCAGGTAAACTGTACGCAGACCTCGGACAGAATTTGTTCTTTTCTCCCCTATTTAAACCTATAATTCTGCAGTTTTTCACAATTTTGCAAGAGAATTTGCACTCATTCAATATCCACGACGATCAAAGCACGCCCTTCCTTTGCACAAAAAATTATAGCATTGAATTATAAAACGTTTTCTGTTAGAAAAATCTGGTCCTATGTGATATGCGGGGTAATAATTATGGGCTTTTAATGAAAACGATAAAAAAAATTCCCAAAATCACTTTTCGGCCAGCCGGACGGGTTCTCACTTTTGACAGGCACCAAATTTGCAGTGCGATTAATAGAGTTACCATTTACGCTTCAACATGATAGAGAATTTGTTATGTTTAGGTTTTATTTCCCTTTATTTATAAAACTGTTTATGGTTTTGTTATGTGTAATCTTTAAAAGCGAGTGATATTTACGGGCGGCGTTTTGAGTGTTCCTACATGCGATGTTTATGTTCGACTGGAAACAACCGGTGCAGCGGTGAAAATTGCGAGAGGGACTCGGCTACTAACAATCAATAAAATTAGTTTAATTCGGTGAAACGTGTACAGAGACAATAATTTTCATTCACGAAGAGAAGTATTGAGAGTAAAGTGTCTCAGAAAATCATGAGTCAGGCAAGCATAAGCTTATTTATGTTTTAAGCCGGCTTCCCGGTGTTCGCTCTTTTTCAAGATGAACTCGAGGCAAGAAAATCGCTCAGAGCTTTCTGTCTACAGCCAAAATCATAACTAAATAATCTTCGGAACCTTTTCTTTGAATTTGCGGGTCAAAAAACGTCTAAAGGCTTTTTAAACCTGATACTATTGTAGGTTAGATCACTGCTCGTGTTTTAACTTAAGCCGCATAAACCATACGCTCGACTTCAGGTTCAGGAAACCGAAAAAAAAAAACAAAAAAAACATCAAAAACAATAATGGCTCAAGCTTACCAGTCGAGATGCTACCTCTGAAGGTCATCAAGTGTTCCAGAATCGCTTGAGACTTTTCAACCTTCTTACGCCTCAAGCAAGGGCAAGTGAGTAAGCTCATTTTTGAAAACGATGCCATCCGAAATCGGATTTCCAATGACTTTGACAAGCGGTGCATTTGTCAACAAAAAGCGCAATAAACAAACCAGCCACGAATTACAGAACAATCTTGATAGTAGCTGTTTTTCATTTTCTACACCAAGTAGAAAAACACAGTTTAAAACATCACAAGATGACACAAAAGTCTCTCAGCTCCAGCTATCAGTAAGCAAGTTTCCAGACGCTGCACAAATTTTCCGCATAAACGCACCTGTCAAATTTTGACCAATCAGAACATAAAAATTGGACGTAGAGCGTGATCAACGCGTGACAGTCAGAAAAGTCAAAAGCGATTGCCTTCCCTGCATGTAAATGTAAAAGCCGGTTGAATTTTCGTGTCCGAGATCAGTTCGAAATCAACATTTTAAAAGTGCGGCTCATGAAACACGACTTATTTCATATGCATTTTAAAAAAATTGAACTTGAGCCTGCGATCATTTGAAAAGTAGCAAGTTGTCAGCGAATACCTTCAAAATATTACTCGAACTCAGAGGGTCGATACCTGAGCCCGCAATACGGTCAGGCGATACTGGTCAGCAGAAACACTGTTTTGCCAGCTGTCAATTAATCAAAACATGGATGTACAATATCAGGTTGCAGGCTCCCAAACTAGCTAGAAAGTGTGAGATTAAACATTGGTATGCCTGTGGTGCGGACGGACGGAAGGTTGGGTGGTCGGTGTACGGTCACGTGATTGCCGAATTTTCTAGGATGGATAGATTTTCTATAAAGCTATGGGGCTTCGAATCAAGCCCGTGATCAAATAAAATATCAGCGCAAAACTTTAAACACTACGTGACCTCAATAGATAGAAAAATGAGCCCGCGATCCAGTCAGGTGATGATGGTCAGCGTATACTCTAGTTTGACAGCTGTCAATTAACCTTCATTAGAATGGCGAATATTCGAATTAACAGACTACGAGTGTAAGTAAGACATTTCCGTCCGGCATTTAGTGGAAAATGCCAGATCGTGTACCTGACCGAACCTGAGCCCTCGTTATTAGTTTTCTGATAGCGGTCTGCACATGTCACATTTTGACAGCTGTCAATTGACATTAATTTGGCCCGCCAATGTAACTTTAAACGACTGTTAGCCAACTGACAGCCTTGCCCGGCGTAGTTTCGTTTTTATGTTGTATTGGTAAGTGTGACATATTATATCAGCTTATATATAGGGGCAAAACGACTGGTCTTTTATCTGAGCCCGCGAGACGGTCATGTGATAATTGTCAGCGGATGTCTGATTTTGACAGCTGTCAATCTAATCGTACTCATACGGATGGCTTACATAACTAAGAGGCTAGTCAAGTTGTGCAAGATCTATCGTGACATTTGACATCGGCTTACATGAAGTGTGTGTACGGACGGGCGTACGCTACGTCATAACCAAATTTTCTGGGATGGATAGTTTACCAAATTTTCTTACCCATTGTGCTACGCTGCGCGCGCTTCGCGCGCGCGGGAGCTCCGCTATAACTTTAATGAATTATGCACTATAGTAAAGTTTCTACTTGTAAATAGGGTAAATGAGTTTGCCACCCAGTACTTGTCTTTTGCATAGTATTTAATTTAGGTGTTTTTACCAAATTTAAGGTAAATTAAGTAGAAGCCAGACTGAGTAGAAGCATAATTTCAGCATTTTTTGCTAAAATGAGCATAATTTACAAAATCTAGCATAATTATTAGCATAATTCTGGAAATGTTCGACCTCTGCTAGTGGCATACCAGGCTACGTCTGCGGGCGCGATCTGTCAAAACCTGGCACAGGCGGCCCAAACTCACGTTACGAGGAAAAGGTGTAATGTAATTTACATACCATGGGTGACGCGCCGGTGTCGCGTTACAGGCGACCGTTGAAAGCATAAGAGACTTTGTATGAGAAATATATTACTGAGATCTGCGAGCGCTAAATAACGCTAAACCTTACTTTTTCTTAAATGAAATGAATAAAAAAGACTTACCTGCGATTTGTTCCACTGCATTTTGGTGTTTGATTGACGTTTACTGTTTTTTTTTGGCTTTATTGCGTAACCACTCTTACTCCTTTCATAGAACACTTCGTTCCCTCGTAACGTGAGTTTGGGTCGCCCGTGAACCTGGGAATCTTTACTTCCCATGATGTTTCCGTGCATCACATTGCGTCGGAAGACTTTTCTCTCTTCCCATCGTCCTCCGCGCGCTTATCTCTTCTTTCAATTGTTTTGCGGCAGCAGGAGAATGAAACAAAGCTATGATTCGATGCAATGGACTTTACACTTTAAATATTTCAGACGGAGCAATGTAGAGCTGACATATGTAGTTCTTCAACAGCTTTGCGTCTAGCAAAAACCGGCCAATAAGGTCTGCAAAATGGCCTCTGGCAAAGCGAAAAGCATCGATCGGATCGCTGAAATGAGTATGAAGGAGGTTTTTAACACGATGGAAGCTCTTGGTGTATCGGACGACGGGTTGGAGTCGCTAACCGAGATGAGGTCTCGATTGAGAGATGTGTTAAACCAGGCAGAAAAGACGTCGAACTGGTCTCCTGGAAAGGTACGGTATTTCAGCACTAAAAAGTTTTGACCGGTATCCAATAGCTTACCGGACGCCATTTCGTGATCGCTGGAGCCATGCTAGGCGCAAGAAGGCCGGTTTGGTTTTAATACGCTAGACCTAAGGAAATACAGGGCTGGCTGTTAATTATGAACAGTTTTTATTTCATTGCATTCGTTTATTTCGTGCATTTAATCAAAGATGCACATCTTTTCTCTTCATTTTTGTACCGTCTGATGAGGCACGATTCACGAAACATTCAGTGATACAAATTGTACCAATACACTCATCGAGAGTCTTAATTCCTGCTTTGTTTAAAGAACAGTTATTGTCTGGGATACACTTTTTCATGGAAAAGAATCCTCTCGATATTTGTCATGTAAGAAATGTGCCTCTGTCCGGAAGCTTATTCACATTATCTATCAAATGTGAAACCGAAAGTCTTCCGCTCTACAGCGTTTCCACCTCACCGATCACGCGACAAAACGGGTGGAACAAGATCCCAAACATATAAACATGGCCGATTCTTCAAGTTAATGTACCCTTCTAGATCTTCGTCCGATTTTTTCCAGTGTAAAAAAACTTTTAAAGTGCAAAGTAAAGGGAAATAAGGCGAACTATTCAACACCCGGCTTTTTCATCTGATAACCGAACGGTTTACACATAACTGGCGGGCAAGGCAGAGCGAGGTCGGCTATCTTCTGTGCGTCGCCCAGTTCACGCAATCTGAGAGCGGTAATCACATTGAGCTAAAATATGACAGCACTGTACGTTGAAAATGAAGTGATTCGACTTATCGTAGTGTGAACCGGTATAACGTCAAACTCTAGTTAAGTTGTCTAACCTGAAATTTTGACAGCACTTTGAGATAGTTTTCTCGGAATAGATCACTTTTCTTATTCTCCCACTGTTCTGGTGCTATCTTTACTTTTTGCTTTTACAGCACTAGTAATACTCCGATTATGTAAAATACTTTATTTTCTTCAGGCTTTTTCCATTTTATCCAAGGCCAAAGAAGAAGATGACAGAAAAAGACAGGCCTTACTAAGCTTTTACGCCAAAGCCCAAGACCTTCTGAGTAAAATGGACGGACCGATGCTAACTTTACTTCAGAGGCACACAAAAAATGTGAAAGAAGTTTTGAAGTGGCACGAAAAGCAGCTGAAGCAGACGCAGTACTTTCTTCTTGTTTCTGGTAAATGATGTAAAAATTCAGTATTCTTTTTATAAATCTATGATTTTAATATCTAGTAACGATTTTTCCTGAGTTGCACCCAGCCGGAAGTTGATATAGATCATAAATAATACCATTTAAATTAAACCAAGCCACTAATAAAAGTAGAGCTCCCGCACATGACTAAACGTTATTTGTAAAGAATAAGTTGTACCTTTTTTACATATGAGTTAAACCAATATCATGCAATATCATGCATAAAAATTAAGTTGAAAAGTCTAAAGAGCATCCGGGTTAACCACAGGCGGCCCAGACGTAGTATGTGTCACTGAATGAATAATATCCACATGGACAAATTAATGCGATGACTCGTCGAAACTCCCATGGACTAAAATAGTCTAAAAGTCAAAATATAACAAAACAAAGCTAAGATACCTTCAACTGAACGTATCCTTGTCTTTCCTGGCCGGTTTAAGTGGCATTTTGTTGAGTTTTGAAATTGTAGGCACTATCCACTAAAGAAGAATTAAAGGCTGGCTACAAAACAAACAGACCATCTCCACGCGCCTTCACACGAGGCGCTATAAATTCGAGAATAATCGACGAATCCGCTCCAAATAACCATCGGCTAATCTGCAGGTAACGTGTGCTCCTGCTTCTGGCTCGCTTGCTCCACAAAACCCATCGCAACTGCACAATAATTGCTCCCTCATCAACAACCACTGTTGACCTTTACGCTTCGATATGACCGCAAACGACCAGGTTTAATACGCGACATGAATATTCAAGCTTAGCGACCGCGTTCGCGCAACAATGCAAATTTTAGCCATGAAGACTGTACTTTCTGTACAATGACATTTCACATTTATGACTTTTGTGTACGCGGATGTCAGACAATCAAAATCTCTCCAGACAGAATTCATGAGTCCCTTTTTGTTATTGCTCACCAGCAAGAGAAAGAATTGAAAGAACAGTGCTTGTCAACAGTAATTTGAATACACGTTCAACGAGAAAACTCATTTTTCTCCCTACTTTTTCTCAGTAAAGAAGTTATCTACACTTGAATACCGCAAAAAAAATTACGGGGATAAGTTGTCTACTACCAAAAATTGTTTTAGGACTGATATCGGTTAATGTTTCTTCCAAAAAGCTGTAAACAGTTAACTCATTGCCTCTGCGTTAGCGCTGCAGGGCTCAGCCAACTGAGCTATGAAGACTCATACACTGGGAGCAGACCAATTTTCGGCAGTTCACATCATCCTCATTCCATAACGAACCCTGAAAGTAAGGATTCCCAAAGATACCACCCTAATGGCTGCTACTCAGGAATAAACGCAAGGGAGCCAGAGGGGGGTGCGATCTTTTCCCCGAACTCTTTCGCTAAATAAGTGTTCGTTGTAAACCTGATAAAATACGGTTGAGAGTTTAAGCCCTAATCTAGCTGTTGTTTCATGTCCAAAATAAAATCAAGGATTAAAAATGACATTCTTTCAATCAAGTTGCCGGCAGTGCATATTTTCAGTTTAAAAAGCTCGGCCGCTTCCGTCATGTTAAGGTACTCCCCTGCTTGCTAACAAGGACTTTTAACTGCTAAGAACGTCTGGTAACAAGGGAGGGAGGGGGAGGCCGGGTGCAGACTCATCTCGATGCCGCTTTTGTCTCTTCATGCAAAAGGAAGTAGCCTGGATAGCTGGCAGATTTTTTGGTGTCTTTTTTCTTTTGTGGTTCGTAAAGTAAGAAATACAACCGGGCGAAAGCTGAACCGAGGACGACAAGGAAACGATAGGGGAGGGGGCGAAGGGCGAAGGCTCACTCACCACTCTTGCTTTTCGAACCACAAACCGCCAGCTACGCATGCGCAAGCTACCTTGGGAGGTGCTTTGCGTGACAAGACAAGGAGATAAGGTAGGGGGCGTCCTAGCAAATACTGCCAATAGTTCTGTTTTTGCCCGGTCTAAAAATCCACCCAATTTTTTGGTTACCACGCTATTCGTTTTGGTGTTTTTGCAGGTGAAACATCCTCTGGTAAAAGTAGCTTGATCAATCTTATTCTTGGAAAGGACATTTTACCGTCTAGTACTGCCACTACAACGTCTACCATGTGTGAACTGAAGTATGGAGAGACACCTACAATGGTGGTGCATTTTAAAGACAAGGATCCTGAAACAGGAGAGACGACTAAAAAAATTCCTCTCCACAAACCTAATGATCAAAGTACTTATCTTGAGCAGATCTCGACTTACGTCCGCCAGAAAGGTTCGATGTTGAAAAAGGTTGAGCTTTTCTGGCCCCATGAACTTTTACAGGTAATTATACACGAAATGGTTCTTTTTTGTCGGCAGCGAAATAAGGATCTACTACGCGAGTAGCCTGCGTAGCAAGCGCTTCTGTGCGGTTTAGGAGCAAAGAATGAGGAACAAGAGTCAAAGACCGCGCGAAAAATGGCGCAAGTAAAAGAGCGGGCCTCTTTCATTTTTTGGTTCTCGTTTCATTTCTCGCGCGATCAAAACCGAAAATCCCTTTCCACGGTCTATTTTTGCTCTGAAACCAAACGGAAACGCTTGCTACGCAGGCTAGTACGCGAGCGGCTACGTATCAATGAGCTGCTAAAACGTCTACGATCAGCATCTGTTATAGAAGAGCGCATTAACCAACCTAAACAATTCCACTGTACGGCCATACCTTATACCATGTACCATGCCATGCTAAACTGCTCCACCAATAATAGCGGAGTCCTCTCTTGCGCGCAGCCGAGCACTATGGGTAAGAAAATTTAGTCATCTATGCACCCGAGAAAGTTTGGTGGTCACGTGTGCGTACGTCTGCCTGTCCTCCCCGCCCGCCCGTTCCTCCGCACCATAAGGAGACCAGTATCAGGCGCGGATCCACACCACCGGTTTCCACCGTTTTATGGAAATCGGTCAGATTTGTCATAATAAATATATTTCAAATAACAACAAAAAACTTAAAATCGAGAGATGAAATGATCCGCTGATTTGTAAGGCTTAGACTGCCTGAATGACTTAGAAATCAAAAAAAATTTCAAGGGGGAGCATTCCCCTAGACCCTCCTAGAAGCTTGCCCTTCAGCCCTCGTGTAGGAAATCGGTCAGTATTTTTCTAGATCCGCGCCTGAATATGAAATGTCACACTTCTATCTTGAATGGGAGCCTGCAACCTTTGTTTAACTTGATAATAGATATCGTTATCATGGTAAATTGACAACTGTCATAACAGGGTGTCCGCTGACCAGCATCACATGATGTACAAACTCAGGTGCCAACCCATCGAGGTCACGTGTTTTCTGTTTCTTTTCCGCTGAACAGTTATAAGCTTTAAATTGATCGCAGGCTCACGTTTATGTTTTAAGCTGGTCCACAAAAGTCATATGGTTCTCCCCTAAAGTTATATTAAGTATAGATTTTTGGATTTCTTTGCAAAGCCAGTTCCAAATTCATTCTCCAAAGTAAATTATAAATGCATAACTGGGAACCTCGCTTTAAGCTCTGGCTACATCTATATGTTAAAAAATATGCCGAACCAAACCCAAGGTGTTATGGAGGTTCCTGCAGATCACTACGAGGAATTTCATGAAAACTATATTCTCAAGATTACTTACAAAATCCTATGATTACGGGGAAATGGTGAAAATTTTGATTTCTTAGGAATTTATGGGATTTGTTTTGCAATGCTATTCCCTGAATTAGCACCAGTTATAACAAATTCAATTGTAACGTCACAGGGAAATAGCCTAACCCCGAGAAGATTCTCTGTGTTTGTATAGGTAATAGCATGATTTGTAGTGATATTTGGCATAAATACCACGAGTGATATTTCGAAATTGTTGTATCACTAGTGGTATTTATGCCAAATATCACGTACAAATCATCCTATTATTTGTTTATACTACTACCCGCAAAGGTTTTGTAATTTTCACATGTAGGTATTTCAAATTAAGCTGAAATACCACTGCTCTTAGCCAATCAAATTGAAGAAATTTCTCATGTAGTGGTATAATACCTTGTATTCAAGATAAAATTTAATTGTTTTGCAAGATCCATATATGCTCTTATGTAAATTACAGAAAGGAATAGTGATCATTGACAGCCCTGGTGTTGGAGAATCTGACGAAATGGATGAGATAGTGATTAAGTATCTGCCTGAAGCTTTTGCTTTTATATATGTCGCTAACAGTACGATTGCAGGGGGAGTCAAAAAAGACAGAGTAAGTACCTGGATTATTGTGAGTCCGTTCCGGGAATTTACACGGAGTGAAGCTAGGCCTGTCCCGCTTGCGCTCATAAAGTGCTGGAAAGTTGCTTCCCGGAATGCCAAAACGTTGCTAAGAAATTGCCAAAAATCCAAAAATTTATGCTACCCAATCGTCTAAAGTTTCTACCTAAATCTCTTTATATTTTTCTTTAAAAGTGAATTAAAAAGCTCTATTTTTTGTTCTTCGCAATAACTACTCACATCAGTCAAGAACTGATAAAGTTTGAAACTTAGCTTTAAAGAGTTTCTCACTTAAATGGACGAATTTTAAGCGAATTTTAATACGTTGTATGAAAATAAATCTTTTTCTTTATAATTGAACAAAATGTGTATTAAAGTTTTTTTTTTATTCCAGTTTACCTTCTACAGGCTGCCTTTCAGGCCTCTTAGGATGCCGAGAGCCCGTAAACAACACTATCATACTATTTTAAATTATTCATATGGCAAAAATTTCAGTTCGACGTTGTACTAGAAATATTCTTTGCTCTATAAATGAGCTAAATGAGCATTTAATTTCACTTTTTTTTAAGCTTACCTTTTCCGTTTTCTTGTGTTTAATTTATTTATGCTGACTGCGTTTCAGGCCTGTTAGGCACGTTTAACTAATATGCCTTATCAGCCCTTCGAAAACGTTTTCAAGTTGGGAAGGTTATGTGTTCAAAAGGTTGATAAACGTTCAGGAAATTCGCATAAATTGAAGTCTTCTGTGAAATCGTTGACACATGCTTGATTTGTGCTCTAAACCTAGATTTTGCTCAAAAAACTTGCTCGAGGTTGCTTGAACCGCAGCAATTGCTTCAAACGTCAAAAGTTGCCGAGCACAATCGGGACAGGCCTAATCGAAGCTAAGAGTATTAACTATTCGATATTAGTGGAAACGGAACAATTATTCTGGAGAGAAAAAAAAAACTAAAGGGCCCTGATTCCAAAGGGAATTCCTTAAAAACGTACTTGGATTAGGAATCCTGAAAAACTGTTCTTAGATTTAAGCTAATGAATCCATTCGGAAGTTGGCTTTTTGGTTCCATGGGGTTAGAGTTAGCCTAGTGTTAGTTCTAACAGCAAATCGTGTTTGGATTCTACAATCAACATTTAGACTTTCCGAAAGAAGCGAACCCTGAGAAATTTTATATTGTGTTCTCCAGAAAAAGAAACACATCTTAAGTTTTGTTAAACTCAGTAGTACCATTTTTTCTTTACTGGGAAATAGTCAATTAATTCACTTAGAGCTGGTGATAGCTAAATAAGTGAATAGCAAACGGCTAAGTTTAAGCGTTTCTTTCAAGTTATAGTAAGCAAAAGGAAATGTACGATGTCTTGATTTATCGTTTTTGATTGGTCCGATTGCTGCTGTATGTATACAGTTGAACAAAGCCAACAACAATATTGTGAGGACTCATGAAATATTCTGACAAACCAAAAGCTAAATTGAAGACGTAAACGCGTGTGACGATAAAGGGTATCAAGATTACTTAAAGATGAAAGGTAACTTACTAACCTTCTGTTCAAATGTCCCATGGGAACTCTCATATAAATGAGCGGGGATGGTCGTCGTCTGGTTTACGAAGTGCAAATTAATTGCAAATTTCAGTATCACTTAGGGTCTTCAAGATGGAATACCAATATTTTTACGAGGTCTGTACTTCTCCTTTCCGGCTATTTGGTTGTCTGTTTTAGAATGGTATTTTTCAGGGTCCATGTCAAACCTGAGCCACGCCCTTATTGACCTCCATCCGCGGTGTTATTCCAATTTTCCATTAAACCTCCGCCTATTTCAACGAAGCTCACCCGGGACAAATTTTCGCGCCCCAAACTGTTACTCTTATCCCCTTTTTGTCGCCTGTTGCTTCGTAATAATTAAACTTAAGTTATCGTGCCAACGTTAATTTTTCCTCGCAGCTTGTAAAACTGCTTCAAAGCGCGAGGGATGTGTCAATCGAGGTGCCAGGAGAAGGAAAAGAGGATGGGAATCTATCGCTTGATATACAGGAACGTCTGTTATCCAAGTGCGCTTTGTTTGTGTGCAACAAATGGGACTCCATCCCGGAGAAAGATGTGCCAATCGTTAAAAAAGAAGTTATAGAGAAACTCCAAAGGGTCTGGCCTGGTGTTGATCCCGATTCACAGATCATTTACATGTCAACCACGAAAGCTAATAAAGCTCAAAGCCTTGGTGTTATCTCCAAAGAATTTTCCTCTTTAATGGAAGGATTGAGGTCATTGGTCTTACAAAGTATAGAAGCAAAGCTGGAACTTCATTGGGAGTAAGCTTTATTGTGCATGTTTTGTCCATCCTCACTGTGAAACATTAAATGTCACAAAATATTTCAGGGGAAACGATTGAAGAATAGTACACCATTTTTGTGAGAGGAGGAGTTTCCGTTTAGTGCTCGTACACAATTTAAATGTTAGTTTTCAGGATTGATTCCACCTGCGGATTCACACGCTTGATTTTGTTGTTGTGGGAAGGGGAAGGCCCCGGGGGGGGGGGGGGGGGGCGGGGAGGAGGAGGGGGAGAGAAGAGAGTAGAAGGTATGGTTTGTTACAGGTTTGACGCTGACTATTTCTGGATACCGGAAGGTATTTCATGTGACACACTTTTCGGCTAGTGCTTAAACTTGAAATAGTTGTTCTCCCACCGATACCATCTGCACTCGCTTTGTTTCTTCGCGCTTCCCTTTCGGTGTCGAAGAAATGTGCAATATGGTAATTAGGATGAGGAGAATTGAACTAGAAATAACTGAATCAGTATGAGTTCTCTGCAGGCTAAGGCACCAGCTGAGACAACTAAAAAGAAACACCTTCCAAAATAGTCCGTTTGAAACCAAATCCATCCCGTGACAACAACTTTTATGGCAGATATGTTTAAACGGATCAAAAGCTATAATTATAAAAAGAATAGTGCGGCTGCAGGAGTAGTTCTCTTTTTTTGTTGTTGACTTTTTAACCCTATATCAATCCTGTTGACCCGAAGGATTTTCAGAGACATGGAAACATGACTGTGTTTTAGCAAGTGACATGAATTCAATTTGTTGAAATTTTGAGAAGGAACGTCAAAGATAAACGTTTTGCCAAAATTTCCTAGTACAAATTTTTCTGAATCAAGACTGAAATATTTTTTGTTATAGATGGCTTTACAAACTTCTTTCGAGGATTTTCATTCAAGCAAAAGTGTTTGTGGTAAACGCTGCAAAGAGCCCCCAGGAAATCAGAGAAAAACTGGGAAAAATTTTCAACCGCCTAGAGGCAATTCAAAAAGATCAAGGGAAAGAGATAAAAGACCTCCGCGAATCTTTCAGAGAACAAGTTAACAGTGTTGTGCATCAACTCTTGCAACATCTCCTGTCAGACGACATAAAGAAACGCTTTACAAAGTGGTCCAAAGAAGACGCTCCAGATGAGGATGGGTCCTGGAAGGAAGTTGAAGAGAATGTAAACGCCGCTTTGTCCAGCCGTTTTCTAGAAATTGTAGATCAGTGGGAAGAGGAAAACAAAGTGTTTTCAACTTCTCGTACTTTCCTCATGGAACAGTTTCAAGATTACTTTAATAATGTCGAATTCAAATTACAGAATGTTCAAAGCGAAGCCGCGGATGACGGCTCCAGCAATCCAAACAAGGTAGCCTTTAGAATTCAAATTTCATTCTGGCAGAAAGCTGTTTGGAACATGAAGAATTTTAGTCTTGGCCTCGGTAGATTGCTTATTAAAGTACGCAATTTGAGGCTAGGAGCAGCGATCAAAAGCGCTAACGAGTTGGCTTCAAATGTTGTAAAAATCTTGTACAAAGATTTATTAAAAGACGTGTCTAAAGACATTCTCACTGACAGTATGAAAAAGAAGCTTAAAGCGTTTGTGGAAGACAAATTAAACGATGTTAAGCTCTATCTTGATAGAATCGAAGCTCGTCTGCAAGAGATGATCAACGCGGACAGGCAACTTTATGAGCAACTAAGTAAACGATCGGCTCGCTATCAGCCTTTGTTCTATGTGGCAAAACAGAACAGGGATCAACTGGCAAAATTTGGCTTAAGCGAAGTTTGTGCTGTAAAAATCGATCGCGAGGAATTGGAGTGGAAAGAAGAAACGTCTTCCTACCTTGGCTGTGGATCATTTGGTGCCGTTTACCAAGGAAAGATGAAAAAAGATGGAGAGGTAAAAATTGTGGCCTTAAAAGTGTGGAATGAGGCGCTTGATGCCGCAAATGCAAAAGAAATCATGGAGGAGATAAAAAATTTGAGGTAATGATTGTACACTCACTCAGGTCCGAAACAGCTACACCTCCACATATACAGAATTTTTTCTATACATTTGTGTTAGTACAGTACTTGCCTGTCGTGTTCCTCGGCAGTATCATAATAATTTATGGTCAGTTTCCTTGCAGATTTTCAGCGAAAAACTGTAGTTGAAATCTATCGTCCGACGAGTGTTACATATTTTTGTTTATTTTTGCTACCAGTTGGAGTCCGTGCAAGTTAAGTAATTCGACTCTATTTTCGATTCTTCTATAGCTGCTGTCGGTGATCTCTCTCGTCACATTGTTGAGTTCTGCATTTTTGACGAAACAGCTAGGTTGCCACGCCACTGTCTTACGTGACGTCAGTCGTGGATAACTTTTGCTGATATTCCATCAGTTATGATTGACGTCAATGATAAAATACCGTGGAACTGAATCGATATAACTAAGGGCCAAAGAACTCTAGCAACATGTGCTAATGATAATAATTAATAATAATAATAAAATAATAATAATAATAATAATAATAGTTAATCAATCAATTAATTAATTAATTATTAATGATTTATTTTCGTCTTTTCTGTTAATTAGAGTGTTAAACCACCCTCACATTGTGAAGTTTTATGGCATATTACTTGACAAAGAAACTTCACAAATGGCTTTGGTCATGGAAAGGTGTAAAGGAAACTTAAAGAGCCACATCTTCAGCGGTCCAGAGTCAGTTCCTGGCAAATCTGAAAACCCCGCTGTCTTCAGAGACGTACGCCGTTGTGCAAAAGAGATCACCGATGGTTTGGCTTTCATGCATGCGATGGGAGTCGTGCACAGGGACCTCACGTTGGAAAACATCTTGGTACTTATCGTATAAGAATACATGTATTTTTTCACGATTTTTTGTCTTATAAGCAATTATTGGATGAGGTTTTTGTGATATCCAGAATAATCGAGGTCGAGGTAGTGGTTATCACCGTAGCCGAAGGCTGAGGCTGATAACCCTTACCTTATATTGAACGAAAAAAAAATTCTTTTTAAAGAATATTTCAGTGCCATTAAGATATTGAAAGTATTTGAATTATACTCGACTTACCTCAGATCAGGCCGAATTTTAGTAATTCTGATACTGCCTCTCTGAGGCAGTATCAAAATTACTAGGTCCCACAAGTCAACAGGTACGAGAGAATGAATGGACAGTCCACAATTCGAATAAAACGACGGTTAGCTCTGTGACAGAAGACGGATCGAAACGCACCAATGATATTAGGAGTCTTCGTAGCTAGTAACATCACGGCTGAACTGACAGACGACCAATAACATCTCGAATTAATTTGCCAATCAGGTCAATACCCAGAGTTTGATACCATGAATTGACTTGATACAACTCACTTTGACTCTGAAGATGACCAACGCACACTGACAGGTTGTCGAAAAAAGGTCAGTCACTGTCAACAACAACAGTCCTATTCAGGACTACGTTCACCCGTATGATCATGCTCCACCTTTTAATTATGGACTGTCTCGCTCTCTTGCCCATGTCTATTTCAATTATTTCCAGCCTGTAAAATAAACCCTGATCTCAGGTAGGCTCGACCATATGAGTGCACCCAAAATTACACTGCTTTGTAAGTACTTCACGTTGCGATTTTAGTGAGCGGCCTGCCGCCATGAAAAGTGCTGTCGGTTCACCATTATTGTTACTGAGAACCTGTTTACACGAGTCCACACTAAAACGGACAAAAAGTTACACGAATCCGTCTTTCGTTTTCATGAGACGCGCGGAACTGTGCAATTCAGTTTTTAACAGCAAACCGTACTGCAATCTGTAGCATATTTTTTTCAGGCTCTCTTTTCGCAACTGCTTATGTTGCGTCTATAACACCGATGATCTTCTTTCATATAATCCTTTAACCTGCAGTTCTCATATATGATTTTTATATATTCATAACTTCGTCATCATCCTTTCAGGGGGTTTAAAACGAACCAGCACAATTGGTAGAGCGCTGCACCGGTATCGCAGGGGTCAAGGGTTCGAATCCTGTTTAAGCCGAATTTTTTTCAGGCTTTCTTTTCGCAACTGCAAAAGTTGCGTCTATAACTGCGATGATCTTCTTTCATTTAAGAATTTGCACGGTTCCGTATTAACGGGTTGCACAGGTGAAAATCCGTCCTTTAAAAATTTGTCGGGACGCGCGTAAATGGGGTCTGAGAGAAATGAAGAAAAAAATTATAGTCACTGCACTCTTCTAAAAGTCTATATTCCTTGTCCCATTAAAGCTGACTGACGAAAACACAGTGAAGATTGCCGACGTGGGCCTTGCTAAAGCAGAAATAGACATCACCGGTACCTATACGGGAACACCTGTTTATATGGCACCTGAAGTGTTCCATTCCCAAGTCTACGGCACCAAGGCAGACATCTACAGCCTGGGGCTGTTAATGTGGGAGATGTGGTATGGGCAACGGGCCTTTGCTGACGCTCCAGGAACTACACTGCAAGCTTTGTTTGATTGGATCGATAGAGGTAACCGTCCAGTGGACCGGCAGGGCTGCAAGCAGCCTCCATCCTTCTGGGACGAGCTGATGACAGAGTGTTGGGACAGTAGTCCAGAGAAACGCCCCACAGCCAGAGAATGTAACCAAAGAATAGTCGAGGAATCAGTGGAAACTACTATATAAATAGGTTGATGTTAATCTAGTTACGTGTTTTGAGATCTTTCATAAAAGACACTAACAAGGCAAACAAATAAAAACAAGCGTACTTTAGATGGTGAGAGAAAAAAAGTTAAGGCTGAAAGCCTTCAATTTTCCAAATGTTAACCACCAAGAAAAACGTTATAGCTATAGAACATGCAGATGTTGTTAACATGGCGTATTTGTAACGCTGTGAGAGTTGACTTGACTTTTGTATAAGCATCAGGATTATTGATGCGGGGCCAGCATTCCCGGGTAAATCGTGTTTTTCATGGTTCTTTTCCTTTTAGAAAACTGCAAGAATTAAAAGCACAATTTGGCTTGATCGCATAAAATTTTACTTTTTGGTACTTCTTCAAAGAATTTAAAAAGGTTCCTGTGAAATATGGACCTAAAGCAAACTGGACGGGTAGCCCGTACATTTACAGTTTTTGTCTTGTCCTTTTTCCTGACAGTTATTCATTAATGAAAATAAGCTAAGTAGTATAAAGACAATTACAAAAGTAGAGTAGTAAAAATAGATGAGTTTTTGTTTCAAAAAAGACGAACAAGAGGGCAATGGAGGCTCCTGTGACAAATTATTTGTTTCCTATTTTTAGAGCAATAACAAGGCCTCCTGTTTTCAATCAATTCAGCTCTACATTGATTTCCGTGATTTTGCAATAACTGAGTAGTGTGGCAATAAATTTTGAATGGAATCTTCTGTTCCAGATTACTTTAACTATTTTTTAACTATTGGTTTATGAACTTGAAACTGATGGGTAAGACACTGAAGCAGCGCTAGAACAAGTCACTGATGTTGATGATACCCACCCCAGGAAATCTAATGTTGACGACACCCAACCCAAGGAATCTGATTTTGGGGACATCCATACCGGGGAATCTGTTGTTGGCGACCCCCACCTTTAGGATTCCGATGTTGACTACCTCCACTCTTGGGACTGATCTGATGTTGACGATACCCACCCCGGGGAAATGTTAACGTCACCCGCCCGAGGGAATCTGATGTTGACACCTACTCCGGGGAAACTGATGTTAACGTCACCCCAGGGAATCTGATGTTGACACCCACTCCGGGGAAACCGATGTTAACGTCACCCCAGAGAATCTGATGTTGACGCCCACTCCGGGGAAACCGATGTTAACGTCACCCCAGGGAATCTGATGTTGACACCCGCTCCGGGGAAACCGATGTCAACGTCACCCAGGGAATCTGATGTTGACGCCCACTCCGGGGAAACCGATGTTAACGTCACCCCAGGGAATCTGATGTTGACGCCGAATCCCAAAAATCCAGCGTTCAAGGAACTTTCCTATAAGCAGTGTCCAACCCGGTGAATTGTACAGAATTGAGTGAATGAACTTTTTGCTATTAAATATTCCGCAAAGAACCTCTGATATATCGGTAAAAAACCCGAATTGAAATCAAAACGAGAACATGCCGTGAGTCAAAGGTTGTATTTTGAAGAGTTATTTACATTCACCCTAGAAAAAAAGGTCAGGCGAACGCAGTTGGCAACCAGCGAACTTTTTTTACTGGCCACTAACCCACGTCGAACCAACACTGAGCCGGGATTGAACAAAAAAAATGACTAAATAAAACAAATAAATAATTCATTAAAGTTCAACCCAAAACGTCCGTACATTTTACAAAAAAAAAAAACAAACAAACAAAACAAACAAACAAAACAAACAAACAAACAAACAAACTTTTTTTGGCATATTTATTTATAAACCAATCTGTAGCAAAGGAAATTGACGCTTCAATTCGTATATCTTATTTTCTATTTTACTATTAATGATAACACTAATCACAGTGAAAGTGATGCGTTCTTAACCACCTCGGGAAAACAAGATAGCCATTTCTCTCACAAAAAGGAATCGCATAGTGGCATGTTAGACCAATTTTGATACATTATATATCATACTTGACTTGGAGGAATAACAGGGAAAAAAAGTCTTATTGATCCCTTAACCTCCACTGAAGGAAGTGATTTCTCGCGTTTCATTTTCCCAAGCCTCGGAGCCAAGTACGAATGTTCATTTGTCGAAATTGGTCTAATTAACACTCAACTAACACAATAACGTTAAGCTTAATTTGACTAATAGGTTTTAAAAAAACAAAACGTCACTGAGCTACAACAGAAAGCTTCAACTATAATTGAAGGCAAAGCAGCTAATACGAAATATGTTTTCTTCTTGACATTTGAATAGGAAAGTACGTTTTTAAATCGCGGGTTTCTGTTTAGGCTGAAAAGGAACATGCAACTACTGGCAATTGAATGTGCTTAATAATAAAGCATGCTTAATTGATAAATTTGTAAATTTATTAAAGTTTGTCTGTACATAGATTTGCGACTCACATCAGGTTGAAATAACATGCATGTTCAGCAAATAAGTTTTGGACTGTTTCTCGAATTCCACCACGTGTTTTTGTGTTTTATGACTTAATCAAATTTTCAATGGCGGGATCCAGGGGGGACATTCCAATCAAAAACTCTACAAGTCTATGGAATATTTCACCACACAATTCCCATTTCAGCCTAGGATTAGACCCCTTTAACAGAAACGTTTTACACAACAAAACATCAATTTTCCTAGGTATTGATGTCTAAAGATGTACATCTCTTTAAATATATATAAGCAAGGAATTATATTTACCTATTTCTTATTTACAGCTTAGTTTTAATATGTACAATTCAGAAATTCAAGCTTTATAACTGCCCAATATAATTACTCCAAATCACAGGGGCGATCGTATTATATAATATATTGTTTATCGACTGACAACCAAACATATTAACACAGACTTAATTCATAAACAATAGCTTAACTGTGACCCACGTTAAGGCTTTCTCAGACATATTTGTGATAGGAGACTTTCAAAAAAAATTTATAAGTAACATTATCGCTGAAAACACGCCTTATCAGGTTGACGAAAGGTGCTTTTTTCTCAGCACAAAGCGTAGAAACAAAGAAAGGGCGTGACCCACTCCTCAAAATATCCAATTTTGAAACTTCCAAAGCTCAATGCCTGAAATGGAACAGTTTGTTTCTGGTCTTATTTTTCCAAAATTTCCTGGAATTTTCCGCTGAACCCAATTACTTTAGGAGAAATTTTGGTTCAAAGTTTCGCTTTCAAAAATTAGGCGATTTCAGTTTTTCTAAAAACCTTTCACGACTTGGTTTTGGTTTTCAAACTTGCCAGAATTTTTGGTGGAATGGATCGCAGACAAGGAATAAAGGACCAACAGCAAAAATGGTGCAAAATAACATAACTGGCTAATAAACACTCATTTACTAGATATACTGGAATACGAAAAAGGTGTGTTAAGCGTGAATAAACTGCAAAAAATGGAGCTGACGATCTCGATGACCTATTGAAATACACACGGTGTAGACGATTGTGCTAGCGCACAAAACTCTAAAATTTGTTGGAGTTAATTTTGACCCAACAAATCTAATCATTGGAGCAGCCAGACATCGCAACGGGACAACCAGCCTAACAAAACAGCTGGCATTCCGCGACGTCAGCACTGGTTTCCCCGCGAAATGGCGTCTGAGGAAACGGCGCGGAAATATTCAATACCGATGACGCGTCACTACCCAGATGATTCTGATTGGTCAAAGCGAATTTCCCTCGCAGCACAACCAATCAGAAGCACAGGTAAGATCTCTCTTTTCTTAACTTGAGTTTCAAAAGAAGACGTGAAACTAGAGCGAACGACGTTTTGTCTTGTAAATACATAGACAAATTAAGGTATTCGTCCATTTTACCAGGAAATCTCAATTTTAATTTGTTTGTTTGTTGTTGTTTTTTTTCATAATTTTAACAAAGTTGAACTTCTACACTCAGAAAACTAGGTAAGACCAGACTCGATAATATATCTTTATCTTCTGATTTAGTTTACAATTTTTTTCGCTGAAATTTTCTTTGTTTGTGCTAATAAAAAACTAAACTAGACGCAAAGGGAACAAATACCTAAAGAGGATAAATGGCGTGCCTCTTATATGAACTTCGTGCAACTAACGGATAAATAATAAATAATGCGATTATATTCTTAGTTACCGTTTTTATATAACAAACTCAATACGATTACATTAAAACCAAACCATATACCAAATACCTAATTCCTGCACTCTTAGGTCGCATAATAATATCCACACTCTATATAAAATTAAACCACTCTGTTTAATGCAAATTACTTACTAAATAAATGTACACATACTGCGTTAGAAAAAATTATCGTAGTTCGAACATACAGCCCGCTGATGCCCTAATTTGTCAATGACAGAAATTTGAAAATAAAAGCACTTCCGTTCAATCCATTTTATTGGGACATTGGAACTACGAAAAATAATTTGCGTCACAATCATTTTTGTATAACTTACAAATCATGCAAGCTTTTAATGGTGAGAGGTAACCATTGATTGTTACGACTCAATTTTTCTTTGGTTCAATAATTACTCTCCTATACTAGTTTCATAATTTACATTCTAATAATACACAACCAACAACGGAAAATAATTCTTGAACCAAGAAAATGAACATAGCAAAGAACCACAACATGAGCAATTTGGAGCTTCTGTTACACAATTCGCCAGCGATAATGGTCGCTTATTGGGGGCCACAAAAATGGCCTCATATTTCAAATGACAACGACTTCTCGATTTGCACTCATCCGTTTTGTCGATAACAGCTGAACTCATCCCGCATCGTGTTATCGCCAAGACAGATTGAGTGCCTGCATTTTATGAAGCCTATACTATTTTCTGTCTACTTTTTGATAACGTGAATAAATTAAATTAAATAATCTATTCCACTTCACATATTCACAATGTGATAAATTAGACTTTTAACTGGTTAGTTTTATAACTTAAGCAGTCGAACTTATACGTTACCACGAATTCCTTTGATAGTGGGGGTTCAAATCATTTCAATCAAGATTTCTTGACTGACAAAATCTCTTGTGATTGGAAGGAAAGACGAACATCTCCTACCCACACTGAATTATCTTGTGCTGCATCCCCCTGAAAAGAAGGGTCTTGGTGTGGGGACCGGGGGAGGCCACTTCAGACGGTGATGGTCTAGACAATTGAAATCCTTCACCATAAAGGAAATTTCTTTCACCCACGTTGATCGCGAACAAAAGACCACAATTTTTAGAGACCGTGCTGTCATGTTATACGATGTCACCGTCAGACAAAGGAATAACTGGTCTCCTCTCATCATCATCCTCATCATATTCTTCAGTTTCCTGATCATCATAGTTGATGTTATCAAAGTCTCTGTTAATATTTCCTTTAAATATAACCGCCCTCTTTTTTTGCTTGCTGTTTACCATCATTGCTTTGTCGTTTGTTGGTTCATTGTCAACGGTGTATACAATTCTGAAATCAAATTTGAAAACGTATTAGATAATTGTCATGGAAAAATTTGAAGAACTTTCTTTCTTTTCTTTTTTTTGTTAAGATCAAATGAAAACTACTGTGCAGTACTTTCCTGTGCCAATGCTTTTTTAGCCCCTGAGTGAAAACTAAAAGAAACTTTGTGACAATTCAAATGAAAGCTAATGAGCAATATACTGCATTTCCCGTGATACTCAGCTTTTTTGACAGCAGTACAAAGTGGGTTCTAGGTTGTGAGTCTGCATGTATCGGATGGAATCCCTAAAGTTTGAAAGGAATAGCTCAGTGAACAGCGACATTCTCCACGGATCCAAATTTCCCAATAGTTATTGATTCGAAGTAGTGCGGAATATATGAAAATCATATATGTGAACTGAGGAGTGAAGAATTATTTGAAGGAAGATCATCGCAGTTATATACGCAACTTTTGCGGTTGCGAAAAGAAAGCCTGAAAAAAATTCAAGCTTGTACAGGATTCATTTTCAAGTCACTTAAAGCTAAAAAGAGCACATGGCTTTAGCGATTCACCCGCGAAATTTCAGGAAAAAGGAATTGTCAAAAGAGTCTGTTGTATCACATGTCAGGAAATTATGACAGGCAGTAATGAAGGGCAAGTTGTTTAGTTCTTTAATTTCCTAAAGAGTTAATTAATATTTCGAGCTTAACACGAGACTGGATGCCTTTCAGTCTGATGGACGCACGTGCATAATTTGACAGAGAAGCAAGTGTCGTGGCACAAGTCATATCATCCACAATTCCCTCAGTGTGTCTAAGCTGGACAACGGCAAAAAACAAACAAAAAATAATCTGGCTGGTCTCATAAATGAAAATAGAAAGAGGCCCAGGCTTCAAAAAACGGCACAGTTTGGTGTTGCTAGGGTGGCCAACTTTATGAAGCCTCTACATTTGGCACTGATGCATCCATGTCCAAAAATAATGACAGTTTATCAAGTCGTCACTTGAGACTCAAGTGGTACGAGATTGTACGAATGAAAAACAATGTCTACCAACAACAACAACAACAACAACAACATAAGCTTTATTTGCATGACTATAATTATGTAGTTACAGTATTGCAAAAGCTTTAACATAAAAAAAAAACAACAACAAACAAACAAACAAATATATCATAACAATGATAATGCAATGCAATGATTACTATAGTCAAGTGGTTCAAGTGACGAGGCAATGGTAATACAATGGTTCATGCTGCTGACTGCTGGACCGGCTAACTTTAAATCACAGGAGCCGTGAAACGGGCAATAAATAGCATACCTACATCGTAAACACTCTTATTTTTCGGCCATTTCAACTTCAGTAAAAATAAAAGAAAAACTGCGGTAACATGAAACACTGACGAAACAACGCATGTTACAAAAAACTAGAATTTTGCAGACTAGAATTTTCAAATGTAACAATGACATACATCTTCATAAGTGACGGTTGGGACTAGCTACGATACTACTTCCACAGTTCAATCAAGTCTGCATAGCAGCCAGAGGAGCCATATTGCGGTATAACCCGAATATTAGATTGCGGTTTTTTCACGCGGAAGTCTAGTTTCGTGACTTTTTTGTGTTCGTTTTTGTCACCATCTCTAATTATTTCAATCACCTTTAAAACACCCCTACCAACGAAATATTTTGTAAAACTCTTTAGAATGAAATTCAGCGATAAAAACAAGGTGTGGTCCGGAGCCGATTACTAGGCTTCTTGTGCGACACCAAAAGCATGTGCTTAAGTGAATGCAAAGTTTCACGGTATATGTAATCTGTTTGAGTGGTCAAAGTTGGCCTCTTTTCCTCATCATAACCATCCCATAATTATAAGACACCACGCCATCTGTTTTAATACCCAAGTTATTTACCCCGTAGCTTTTTGAGGTATTTTCTGCAATTTTGAAATGCGCAGATTATTGGATTGACAAAAGAGTTAGTCAATATCGAATAGAGATTATCGTATAATGGTAAACCTGCCAGGCTGGAACGATCTCTTGAACATTCAATGAATACTCAACAACAATTACACAAGGAAGGCAGGCCAAAACAGCTGCAGCAGTCTTTTGTAGGTCGTTCATAAACTGATACTGAAAATTTTGATTTATTTTGTTGATTACGACAATATGTTGTTGTTGAGTTTTTGTTTGCGCTCTATTTTTATGAATGGCATGATGCGTTTTTACTTCAAAACTACAAGTAAAATTGTCTTAACACTTTTATTCTTGACGAAGAAATTGAGGGAACTTGGTCTAGCATAACCAGAGAAGAACCGTTTCGTAAATTCTATCAAAACATCCCTTATCCAAACCCAATTCGTAAACGTCTCTTTAATCGAAGCCTTGTACGTCGACTAGGAGTAGTCCCCATTTTCCCTCAGGGATAGTAGAGCGAGCGAAACGCGAACGCGCGTGAAAATCACCCCACGCGAGAAAGGCGAGACGCGGCGAGGAAAGAGAAAAATGAGGTGAGAAAGAAAAAAATGAATGAATGAAAAATGTAGTCCCTCATTTTTATCTCTCCTCGCCGCGTGTCGCCTTTTTCACGTGGGGTGATTTTCACGCGCGCTCGCGTTTCGCTCGCTCTACTATCCCTGAAGGAACATGAGGACTACTCGCAGTCTACCTTGGGCGTGACAGAGAAAGTCACCCGTTAAAAACAATAGAATTTTGACAGCCCAAAATAATTTGCATAACCTCAGCGCCCATGCTCGCCAGCTGACATAGTCCCTTTAACCCCACCCACCATTCCACAGAAGTTTGACAGTAATCCTATATATCTTTTCTAGGAATTTGTAACTTCCCTCGATGTTTCAAGCATACATTGCCATGGACTTTGCACTAATATAAGAGGTAACACTGGTATATTTCTTCGCGTGTCTCAAAATCGGCTGGAAGGTTATGCAAAATGGCCTCTGATCAATCGAAAAGCATCGATAGCATGGGACCGGAGGAGATTTTTGCAACGATGAGGACCCTTGGTGTATCTTTCGATGGAGTGAAGACGATTGACGACATGAGGACTCGAGTAAAGGCAGCATTAAATCGGGCAGAAAAGACGTCGAGCTGGTCAGCGAGACAAGTACGGTATTTATTCCTGTCAGTAAAATTTCGAGACAATTTTGGCCGGTATTTACTTAATAGCTTACATAAGCGTCGTTAGTGATTGCTTATGAATCCATGCGAGAAAAAGGAGTTGAAGGTTATTGCTCAAAAGGAAAGACAATAGACTACATATTCATAATAGTTTTAATTTCATTTCAATTGTTTATTTTATGTACTGATCCCACAAGATCCTCAGCTTTTCCTTTCTTAAGCGAAAGAAACCTATATATTTTTCCGGTCTATAATTTAACAAGCGAGAAATGTGGCTCCAGAGGCGGAAAATTATTTACAGTATCTAGAATGTGAAACCGAAAGTCTTCCGCAACTGACGCTCCCATCTCACCGATCACGTGACAAAACGTCAATGGCGCGGAACAAGATAACAAAGTAATACGGTATTAGATCTGCTTTAAACCCGTTCGTTTCAAAAATTTATTTCTCAAATAAAAAAAAAATTCCCAAAATATAAAGTACACAAGTCTATCAAGAGAGACCTGAGCTTTCAGAAAATTGATATCGGAAGTAAGCCTAACGTTTGAATTTGTGATTTATATCGCAGGCATAAAAAATCAAGAATTGCATACTCTATAACTAACTAGGAATAAGAAGCAAATTGAAACTGACTTATACTAAGATTGTTAATTTACCTTTAAATTCCCAGCATTGTTCGTCAATTTTTTTCTTTAGATATAGGGGTGGAATTTTTGTTTTGTAAGCCCTTCGTATAATGTCCTGAGACATTTAATATTTAGCCCTTGCTGAACGTTTCAGTCGCTGCTGCACATTTCTCATAGTTGCTGTAGTTTCTGTAATTGCACTGATTAAGTTCCTGTCTAGCTGCTGTAGTAATTGAAGTTGTTGTAGTTCCTATAGTTGCTGCAGTTGTTATAGCTGCTGTAGTTGTGGTAGTTCCCGTGTAGTTGTTGTTTAGTAGTTGTTGTATAACAGTTGTTGTAGTTTTAGTAGTTGCTGCAGTCCCTGTATAACATTTCTTGTAGTTTTAGTAGTTGCTGTAGTTGTTGTAGTTGCTGTACTTGTTGTAGTTATTGTAGTTGCTGTAGTTTTTGTAGGTTGTGGTAGTTCCTGTAGTTTCTGTATTTGAGTGCTGTAGTTGTTGTAGTTATTGTGAGTTGCCTTAGTTGCTGTAATTGTTGTAGCTGTTGTAGTTCTTGTAGTTGCTATAGTTATTATAGTTGCTGTATTTGTTGTAGTTGCTGTAGTTATTGTAGTTGGTGCAGTACATAACTATAGTACATACAGTTGGTAGGCCTAGTACATACAGTTGGTGTAGTTGTTGTAGTTGCATTTAGTAGTTCCTGTACATACGTAGTCCATGCTGTAGTTCTAACTACTACAACTACAACAACCAAAATAACTACACAACTACAGTAACTACGATAACTACAGCAACTACAATAACTACTAAAATACCAACAACTACAACAAATACACAACTACAGTATAACTAAGTACAGCAACTACAATAACTACTACAATCTACAACTACAACAGCTACAGTAACTACAATAACTAACAATAACTACTGCAACTACATCAACTAGAGTAACTACAATAACTACAACAACTACAGCAATTCCAATTAAATAAACTACTAGAACCACAGCAATGAAAAATTACCAACAATACTCCAATTATAATCTTGTAACTGTGAAAACATTGTCATAAAAGGCATGTATGTCTCGGGACATTATTCGCAAGGCTTACATGAATTACCGACCGTAGTTTCTCATCTTTTTACATAAATTCGTTTTCAGTGTGGTCTACCACAGCCGCTTAATCGCCCTTAGTTCGCCCTTTAGTTTTGTCACGCTACGCTGTTTTTTCTTCGAGGCCATTTTGAACAAGTCAAGTCAAGTCAAGTCAATTATTATTTAAACTGACACAGAATAATTATAATTTATACAAATTGGTGCTTTAAAATATAGAATCGAGAGATCGTGGACGGAAAGAGGATTTCAATTGTAGGTTCATTGTGCAGAGTTTGGGACTCCTAAATAGTTCGTGGAACTAACCGAGTAGGTGACCCAAACTGAAGAATATGAGTAGAAGGAATATAGATGCAAAATAGTTGTTTTAGATAAAAAGTATTACTTCATTAATTAAATAGTAGCTAAGATAATATAATCGTAAAATATTAGGAATCAATAACAGTATTATATATAACCATCAATCACAGAATTCTTGATAGATTGACGAAAACTGGAAAACGGCTTAATTTTATTAACATGAACAGATAAAGAATTCCAAAGTTCTGGACCAGTGTAACTGAGAGAACGAATGCCGTATTGAGTGGTATGAACAGATTTAACAAAAAGATTATCATTCTGAGATTGACGTGTATTATATGAACGAATTGAAGATACTGGGTTAAAATAATTAACAAAACAAGATGGGCTTAGTTTATGGTACCACTGATAAACAAAAGAGAGAATTTCAAGATGAATTATATCAGAGAATTTTAGGAGTCTGAGACACTTCAGCAATGGCTCAGAATGAGATATAGGGTCGGAAAAAGTCATTATTCTGACGACTCGTTTTTACAAAGTAGTTACTGGTTTTAGGTAGGTTGGGTATGTGAGACCCCAAACTTGAATACCATAAGTAAGAAAGGGGTAAATAAGGGAATAGTAAAGCATAATAAGTATATCAATATTAACATAGCACCTTCATTTGGAAAATATACCTACAGTTTTCGATAGTTTTAAGCAGAGTTCATTAACATGATTTTTCCAAGTCAAGTTTGAGTCAAAAGTGACACCTAAGTATTTGACCGTGGAAACTTCTTGAATGTTCACACCATCAATTTTTAGATTTAATGACTTATATGGTTTTAAAAGTCTCTTAGAGTGAACATGAACAAAATTAGTCTTCAAAGTACTGAGAGCTAGACTATTAGATTTCATCCACTCAGCCACTGCATGGAGCTCTTGATTTAGGATTAGTTCAAGATCATTAAGGTTTTTTTTCTATTGAGTGTAACATCTGCAATCTACAGTACATAGGCAAGAGCGAAACAGCGTTCAATCTTCGCTTAAAAAACCACAGAAATCATATCAAAAAGGGAATCAGCAGTTGTGAACTTACGGAACACTTTCTACATAATAAACAAACACACAACTTCGACAATACCGTGATCATTACAATAATAGAACAGATCAGGAAAGATAATATAAGCAATGAGCAGAAAAAAGATCTCCTGAGACACCGGGAGATATTCTGGCAAAAGAAACTGAATTCCATGCAGCCAAATGGACTTAACAAACGAATTGGCTAACCATTCAATATAGTTGCAGTGATCTTTACAAAGTTCTGGGTACACAAAATGTTTTTAACATACGTTGTAAGGGTCGCTAAATACCGCAAATTCGTAATTGATGTACATACACAATTATGCTATACAATTAAGCAATTTACGGATGAAATTACCTTTAACACGTAATATAATTAACTGTAATACCGAACGCAGTTTAGACCCCTGAAGAAGGCGTAAGCCGAAACGCGTCGGGTCAATAAAGGATTCAAATCAACATATGTAGTCCATTCTCCTTTGCACAAACTATATATATATATATATATATGTTGCATAAAAAAACGGTCCTTGTAAAAAAGTGTCATTTTTATGTAAAAAAGCTGCTTTTTTACAAATTGAGCGGTTGTAAAAATACTGCTTTTTTACAAAAATATATTTTTGTAAAAAAGCTGCTTTTTTACAAGTTACCTGGTTGTAAAAATACTGCTTTTTTACAAAAATATATTCTTGTAAAAAAGCAGCTTTTTTACAAATTAAGCGGTTGTAAAAATACTGCTTTTTTATGTAAAAAAGCTGCTTTTTTACAAAATATATTTTTGTACAAAAATATATTTTTGTAAAAATACTGCTTTTTTACAAGTTACCTGCTTGTAAAAATACTGCTTTTTTACAACAATATATATTTTTGTAAAAAAGCAGCTTTCTCATGTAAAAAAGATGCTTTTTTACAAATTAAACGGTTGTAAAAATACTGCTTTTTTACAAAAATATATTTTTGTAAAAATACTGCTTTTTTACAAAATATATTTTTGTAAAAAAGCTGCTTTTTTATGTAAAAAATCTGTTTTTTACAAAAGATATTTTTGTAAGAAAGCTACCTTTTTATGTAAAAATCCTGCTATTTTACACATATAGACCATTTTTATAACATGGTTCGAACTTTTTCGTGCGCTTCTCAAACCTTCTCTTTACACAACATATATATATATATATATATGTTGTATAAAAAAACGGTCCTTGTAAAAAAGCGTCATTTTTATGTAAAAAAGCTGCTTTTTTACAAATTGAGCGGTTGTAAAAATACTGCTTTTTTACAAAAATATATTTTTGTAAAAAAGCAGCTTTTTTACGTAAAAAAGCTGCTTTTTTACAAGTTACCTGGTTGTAAAAATACTGCTTTTTTACAAAAATATATTTTTGTAAAAAAGCTGCTTTTTTACAAATTAGCCGCTTGTAAAAATACTGCTTTCTTATGTAAAAAAGCTGCTTTTTTACAAGTTACTTGGTTGTAAAAATACTGCTTTTTTACAAAAATATATTTTTGTAAAAAAGCAGCCTTTTTATGTAAAAAAGCTGCTTTTTTTACAAAATATATTTTTGTAAAAAAGCTGCTTTTTTATGTAAAAAATCTGTTTTGTTACAAAAGATATTTTTGTAAGAAAGCTGCCTTTTTCTGTAAAAATCGTGCTATTTTACACGTATAGACCATTTGACAAACTCATTTATCGACGACAGGCTGTTTTCTATAGCATGGTTCGAAATTTATTGAACTGTAGTTTTCGTGCGCTTCGCAAACCGTACATTTTAAGATATCCGGCTAGTCACGTTCACGTTCCCGTGTCCCCTTTAAATTTCCTTGTTAACTCGCTGACAGCGTTAAAAATTTACGTTCTTTTTATTCTTTCTTCTTGTTTCCTTTGTCATTCAATTTTCCAGGACCTTCTAATTGTTGGATGCGAAGAAGGAACAGGCAGTAATTTCATTTGTTATGCTTATCGGCTGAGGTCACGCACGGCAGTAACTGCATGTTAGGCAATAATAGAATAGCTGGGTTATTCACTGTCTTATTTACAAGCAATGCCTGTCACAATCTCTTGCAGCAACCAAAGCCTTCTATTGTCTCCCTCATTGCTACTTTTGTTCAAGCCAAAAACTGTACAGAATATTATTCTGTATTATTTATCTATTCTCCCAAGGTTATCAGCTGCAATAATCGGTTTAACTGTCAACAAAATACTAGGCTATAATGCTTTGATGCTCTTAGCAGTGGACAAATAAATTATAACTCCATTTCTAGTATAAAATCTTCAGCAAGAATCAACGACAGCAATTGTTAGGCAATTTCCTGTATTATGTATGATGCGCTAAACTTCTATCACGGGATTCATGCTATGTTGAAATCCATGTTGATGCATGCAAGAGTGTCATGTCTGCGTTACAACTTTAAGCTTTCAACATGATGTAGGAACATGTTCAGTCGGCTAATCAAGCAAAGGGAAACGCTAGCCTATGGCTACAAGCGTACATACACTCGCTTGTTAGTCTAATTTTTGCAAGACACAGAGCAACTTGTAAGGCCATAGAAACAGCAGCCGATTCGTTTGTAAGAATTAGGGACTATAAAGACGTCTGTAACGTACGGCAATGCGTGTTTTATTTTAGAGATCGAGAAATAAGCCCGAAAACACTTGTAAAGGCGAGTGTTTGGAAATCGGATGAAACACTGCTTAGTATTTGCATCCTTAATTTCTCCTTCAAAAATGATTTTGTTTGAGAAGAAATATCAAACATTCGACACAGTGTTTCATCACCAGATGAAACACCTCGACGTCAAAAATACTCCGCTGCGCGTCGTATTTTCAACTCTCTTCTCGGTGTTTCATCTGGTGATGAAACACTGCATCTCATGTTTGATATATTACATGAATTCCGTGATAGAGGTTTAGCGCCACATACATAATACTGGAAATTGCCTAACAATTGCTGGCGTTGATTCTTGCTGAAGATTTTATGCTTATATATTTGTCCACTGCTAAGAGCATCAAAGCATTATGGCCAAGTATTTTGTTGACAGTTAAACCGATTATTGCAGCTGATAACCTTGGGAGAATAGATAAATAATACAGAATAATATTCTGTACAGTTTTTGGCTTGAACAAAAGTAGCAATGAGGGAGACAACAGAAGGCTTTGGTTGCTGCAAGAGATTGTGACAGGCGCCATTGCTTATAAATAAGACAGTGAATAACCCAGCTATTCTATTATTGCCTAACATGCAGTTACTGCCGTGCGTGACCTCAGCCGATAAGCATAACAAATGAAATTACTGCCTGTTCCTTCTTCGCATCCAACAATTAGAAGGTCCTGGAAAATTGAATGACAAAGGAAACAAGAAGAAAGAATAAAAAGAATAAAAAGAACGTAAATTTTTAACGCTGTCAGCGAGTTAACAAGGAAATTTAAAGGGGACACGGAAACGTGAACGTGACTAGCCGGATATCTTAAAATGTACGGTTTGCGAAGCGCACGAAAACTACAGTTCAATAAATTTCGAACCATGCTACAGAAAACAGCCTGTCTTCGATAAATGAGTTTGTCAAATGGTCTATACGTGTAAAATAGCACGATTTTTACATAAAAAGGCAGCTTTCTTACAAAAATATCTTTTGCAACAAAACAGATTTTTCACATAAAAAGGCAGCTTTTTTACAAAAATATATTTTGTACAAAAGCAGCTTTTTTACATAAAAAAGCTGCTTTTTTACAAAAATATATTTTTGTAAAAAAGCAGTATTTTTACAACCAAGTAACTTGTAAAAAAAGCAGCTTTTTTACGTAAAAAAGCTGCTTTTTTACAAAAATATATTTTGTAAAAAAGCAGTATTTTTACAAGCGGCTAATTTGTAAAAAAGCTGTTTTTTTACAAAAATATATTTTTGTAAAAAAGCAGTATTTTTACAACCATGTAACTTGTAAAAAAGCAGCGTAAAAAAGCTGCTTTTTTACAAAAATATATTTTTGTAAAAAAGCAGTATTTTTACAACCGCTCAATTTGTAAAAAAGCAGCTTTTTTACATAAAAACAAGACGCCTAAAGTCGTTTCCATGGGATGCGTTGGTCTATGGAAGCATAATGGCGTTCTATCTGAATTTGGAAAAATTAGAGAAACCGGAAAGATGTGTCATGTTATGAGCATCGATGAGTAGGTTACCTGTATGGGTTGGTTTAATGTGCTTTAATATGACTGAATTTATAGTAGCCTGCGTGACAGGCTACTATTTCTCCCCAATCCACATCCCCTTTTTGCTTCCTCCCTATCCCCTACCCCTTTCGACACCTGCTACGCAAGCTAAATTTATAGTTGTCAGTGGTCGCAAGGATGGAGTTGATCTTGTTTTGATCTATCGCTATGTAGTTACTTTCATAGCACGATTTGGATAAGAAAAAGATGTTATTTTGCATCAAAGCAAGGTTTACCCGTGTGACTTAAATTGGAATATTAACGGAAACAAGTAATGGAGCACACGCGCATAATGCTCTCTAATTAACCTGAACAGGAACTATATGTATAAAGATACGTCATATCTTGGTAGTAAGTAGCCACAGGTAACTTTTTCAAAGAGAAATAAACATTGCAGTTTTAGGTTAATGGAACAAAACAAAACAAAACATCCGCTTGCTTTTTTATCCAGGGTCGAACCCAGGGTTACAATTAAAGTTCGATAAAGTTCCAATGTTTTAATCCAAGATGAAAGTTTAATATTCCAAGATGCTCTTGATACGGTTAAAAATTAATTGCAATGTGTTTCCAAGGTCTCAAAGTTAACATAGTTCCAATGATTATCCCTGATTCCAAGGTATAATAAGTTTACTAAGGTCCTGATCCGTGTCCCATCCAGAAGTCCAATCCATGCCGAAAGCGAGTCGTCGATCGACGAGGACAATATTTTCGCGATTTCACCGCCAATCGTCAAGGGTACGAGTTGAAATTTACGCGATTTAACCTCCCATCGTCAAGGTGTTTTCGATAAGAAAAGAAAAAAACTGAACTCTAGCTGTGCTCGGCAAAAACTGGCGAACTCCGAATAGAAAAATCTATCGGAAATCACGGCCCTCAACCAGACGCTACTAAAACCTTATGAAAAAGCTAGACCTAAAGAAAAAAGAATCATGAAGGAAAGAAATAATTTGGCTTAGGTCGCTTTTCGTGACTTGCCAGTATCCCTAAGGATTTCGCTGGTTAACAAGCCATTTTAACCCACGAGTGGGAAAACTCAAGCGCGACAAATTTGGCAAGGAACGTTCTGACTTCAACGTTCTTCAGAGGAAGCAAATCGATTAAAGATCGATACAGACTTTGTACAATCTGATTGGTCGGCTTGGTAGAAGAGATAATCGATAAAGATTTTAGGCAATCCTATTGGCTGGCTTTGCAATTTTGGGTACAACCGAACCGGATTTTTACCGTGGAGTGCCACAGGCATCCCACGGAATGACGCTTTTTTACAAGGACCGTTTTTTAATGCAACATATATATATATATATATATATATATAGTGTTACCAGTAAACCGCTGATCGTAATGTCTTTTGTGACAA